>NC_039252.1:920062-1200062 GCF_003368295.1 Carassius auratus
TAATGTATTAGTGTTTTGTAATGATTTTAATGACCTATAAGCATTTTGTGAAATAGTTTTTGCTTGCATTGCAGCTTTATCTGTCAGTTGAATAGTTTTACTGTTACATCCATGATATTAATAAATGTCATGTCAGTCACAGGTTGTCATAGGTCAGTATCAAATGAAGTTTGAAATTAATTATTTGCAACACAAATAAGGATCTTAGGATGTTTTTTAAATCCCTAAAACTGTCAGAAAAGGATAAGGCCTAAGAGATTTCCTTAACCTGTAATGAAAGGAAAAAACCACCATTAGCAACAACAAAAACAATAAACATTGAAAATACTGATTTTTTTTCCCCCTGATGATTAAAGAGATGATTAGGTCTCTTTCTCTCTCCCTGTCTCTCTCTCTGCCAGATAGCACCTCCCTTCCTACAATCCACACACACTGTCAGTCACCAAAAAATGCAGTCAGTCACCAACCCCCTCACACTCCCCCTCCCTCTCCCCCTCCCTTCCCTCACACAGACAGAGTGGGCCCAGAGTGAGATCATGTCAGTTAAGAAGTCTGACAGTTTTTAAATCTTCTGTTGTCCATACAGTGTTGTAAAGTCGTGAAAACTATGCATATTTCCTCAGATGATTTGATATCTGTATGAAAAAATGCTTGAAATGTTTGGAAGCTGCAATTTAAAAATACAAGCCAATTAATGATTCCCTTTTTAGTTCTGTGTTTGTTATTTTTATTTTTTTATTTATTTTTTATTTTGGAAGATAACAGCCTTTAATCTCCTCAAAATAAATGTGCATATAAACTATGAACAATTTAATTATAGCTGTATTTATAAAATGCTTACTAAATATTAATTTCGGGAGAAGGATATATAAAGCATGAACTGGCTATTACTAATGCTTAGCTAGGAGTGCAACTATTATGAAGTGTTACCAATGCATTTACTAAATGTTAACAATTGAGACATTATTTTTAAAGTGTTACCAAATCCTTAAATAATTTAAAAGTGTTTTGTTATGATTTCATTAACTAAGCATTTGTGAAATAGTTCTGCTTGCATCACAGCTTCGTCTTCATCTGTGAGCTGAACAGTTTTACTGTTACATCGTTGAGATTATGTAAATTCAAATAAATGTCATGTCACAGGGTGTCAGAGGTCAGTATCAAATGAGTTTGAAATTATTATTTGCAGCTAAAATAAGTATTTTTAGATTTTTTTTAATCCCTGAAACTGTCAGAAAAGGATAAGGCCTAAGATATTTCCTAAGCTGTAATGAAAACAGCACAATTAGCAACAACAACAAAAAAAATTACAATTAAATAATATTTTTTTCTTGTGATTAAAGAGATGTTTAAGTCCCTCTCTCTCTCCCTGTCTTGTCTGCCACTCACCTTACACCTCACACCTCTCCCCCACTCACACACACACACACACACACACACACACAGTCAGCACACACACATTCATCACACAGAGTGACAGAGTGAGATCAGATGTCTGACAGTTTTTTTAATTTTCTTTTAATCATACAGTGCTGTAAAGTCATGAAACTATGCATATTTCCTCAGAATCACTGGTTTTCTAAATGAAAAATGTTTTTTAAAGGTTTGGAAACTGCAATTTAAAAATACAAGACGATTAATGTTTCACTTTTTACTGTTATTTCAAAAAATCACCACGACAAAACCGTTCAAGCTATCCAAAATTCATTCGCAATTTAAGTTCCTCAATGTTTTTTCTTAATGTAGACAAAGTTTGGTGTGTATAGTGTACTTCCCCTGGGAGGAGTATGCATTAATTCACAAAAGAAAATTCCCCAAAATCCATATTCAAGTCAAAATAGCCAACTTCCTGTTGGTCGTAGCTTATGACTGCGAATTAGAAAAGTTGTCCGTCTTGATAAGAACAATTTATGTACCAAGTTTGGTGTCTGTAGCTAAAACTAACCCCCCCACTTTTGACAAAAGGTGGCGCTATAGAGTGCCTCTTCCACGCCCTTTTAAAAGCTTTTGCCATGGTTTAGCTATCTTTAATACTGATATCTGTTTCGAGTTTCATGTAAATCTGAGCTAGTTATCTGCCTAAAAATCACCAGAACAGAACATTCAAGTTTGACACGTTGCCATGGCAACACTATATTAGATATAAATATCCCCACGACAGATTTTCTTCGGCTGTGTTTTAACATTATTCTGATGAAGTTTGAAGCAAATCAAGTAAAAATAAGATGCTGAATTCAAAGCGTTCTGAAAATGATTCACTTCCTGCTGCCAGTTGGTGGCGCTATAACTTTGACTCCTAATAGTCACATATATACGATCGGTATCATACAACGAACAAACCAATTAAGTTTGATCAAAATCAGGAAATGTATGTGGATGTTATTATACATTTCCTGTTTCTCATTTCTCGCCATAATTTCAACGCCTCGCCACGGGCAAACCGTTCGAGATATCAAAAATCTCTTCGCAATTTAGCATCCCAATGTCTTGAGATCGTGTTCACCGAGTTTTGTGGTGAACGGGTGGAGTTCCTCAGAGGAGTATATCAAATTCCAGAGCATGTGTTTTTCATAAAACCCTAAATAGCCAACTTCCTGTTGGGCGGAGCTTATGACATGCAGTGTGAAAGTTGTTTGGTTTGATGAGTTATATATATGTACCAAGTTTCATATCTATGCGTGCAAGTATGCATGATATATGGTCCTCGGTACTACAGGGGGCGCTGTAGAGCCCCTGTGCCACGCCCGTGTATCAGACTCTGCCCGGCCCTAATGGCCGCAGGTTCCAAGGTGTGTGCCAATTTTCAAGAGTTTTTGAGCATGTTAAGGACCCCAAAAGCCCCCGAAACCTTAGAAAAAAATTAGAAGAATAAAGAAAAAAAAAAAAAATAATAATCCTAAGGAAAACAATAGGGCTCTCGCCCTCCAGGCTTGAGCCCTAATTAAAGCTGCAAGCAGCGATGAACGGGCCCTCGCACCCGGGCTCACCGCCATCGTGTGGCTTTAGTAAAAAGGTGAACGTTGAAAAATATGCATTTAAACTCATAAATATAAGTGCAATATATCAAAGTTTATTCCATATGTGTGCCAATCTTCCTGTCGCCAGCAGGTGGCGCTATCGTTATAATGGAATATTGGCCTTCAGATGTGTTCAAGCCAGGACCCTTATCACACATGTGAAGTTTGGGCAAGATCGGACATTTTATGCCTGAGTTATAACATCTTTTATTCCCATGGCGAGACATCGAACTTCGTCATGGCGACATGGACATGCCTTTTAACAAAAATTCAAGATCTTCACATCTAAACATCACACAGGTCTTTAGATTAGACTGACCACAAAAAAGACATTGATGTCATAAAATTTCTAGGAGAAGTTTGTCACAGTGTAAAATATGTCACTTCCAGTTGCCAATAGGTGGCGCTATGACTATAACTGAATATTGGCATGTAGATCTGTTCAGGTGAAGAGTCTTAACAAAAATGTGAAGTTTGGGGCGGATTGGACATTGTATGTGTGAGTTATAGCACCATCATTTTTCATGGCGAATCATCGAAATTTGTCAGGCCGCCATGGACACGCCCTTTAACGAAACCTCAATTCCTTCGCAATTTAAAATGGCAAAGGGCTTTAGATTACACTGACCAAGTTTGGTGTTGATCTGAATAAATCTCTAGGAGGAGTTCGTTAAAATACAACCCCTGAAAATGACAAAAACAACACCAATTTTGCAGGGAAAATTAAAAATAACCGACTTCCTGTTGGGATTCGGATTTCGTACCAAGAGACTTTTTTGTAGCTATTGGTGTGTTACATATGTTTTCCGATTTTCGTACATGTATATGACATGTAGCTCGAGGCGCACTCCATTGAAAATGTGTAGGTGGCGCTATCGAGCCATTTTGCCACACCTGATGGAATTTTGGCCTTCAGATGTGTTCAGGCCAGGACTCTTATCAAACATTTGAAGTTTGGGCAAGATCCGATATTTTATGACTGAGTTACAGCAACTTCTACTCCCATGGCGAGACATCGAACTTTGACATGGCGCCATGGACACGCCCTTTAACGAAAACTCAAGATCTTCTCAATTTAACATCGTACAGGCCTTTAGATTAGACTGACGACAAAAAAGACATTGATGTCAAAAATTTCTAGGAGTAGTTTGTCGCAGCGTAAAATATGTCACTTCCTGTTGCCAATAGGTGGCGCTATGACTATAACTGAATATGGTCGTGTCAAACTGTTCAGGACAGGAGTCTCATCTAACATGTGAAGTTTGGGGCAGATTGGTCATTGTATGTCTGAGTTATAGCAACTTCCTGTTTCATGGCGAATCATCGAAATTCGCCAGGCCGCCACACACAGGCCCTTCAACGAAAACTCAAAAGCTTCGCAATTTAACATCGCAAAGGCCTTTAGATTAGGCATACCAAATTTGGTGTTGATCTGAATTAATCTCTAGGAGGAGTTCGTTAAAATACAACGCATGGAAATGACAAAAATGACACAAAATTTGCTCATAATATTAGAAATAACCGACTTCCTGTTGGGTTTCGGATTTTGCTCCAAGAGACTTTTTTGTAGGTATTGGAGAGTTACATGTGTATACCGATTTTCATACATGTACATGAAACGTAGCTCGAGGCGCACACCGTTGAACGTGTATAGGTGGCGCTGTTGAGCCATTTTGGCACACCCACTTCTGAAACCCATATCAGACGTAAATTTTCGCCAGTTCTGAGGTGTGTGCAAAGTTTCATGACTTTTCGAGCATGTTTAGGCCCTCAAAAATGCGATTCATCTTAGAGAAGAAGAATAATAATAATAAATATAGCTGCAAGCAGCGATGGCGGGCTCAAGCCACCAATGCCATCGCCACCCCGGTGGCATTAGGTAAACTGTGCCCAGCGGGCACATGCATTCACAATATCCCTCTGGCAGTGAGGTTTTAAAGGGTATGGCGGTTAAAGGGTTAATCCGAATCATCTAGACTTTAAAATCACATTCACAGAACAATATATATATATATATATATATATATATATATATATATATATATAGATAGATAGATATATATATATATATATATATATATATATATATATATATATATATATATATATATATATTTAGTAACACTTTACAATAAGATTTCATTTATAAACATTATGTTAACATGAACAATATTTATATAGCATTCATTCATGTCATTTAATATTCCAAACTTAAACATTAAAACATTGTTTTATTGTGATTTTTTTTCCAAGCACATTTTACCAATTCCAAGCCATATCAATCTTAATAACTACCATTATTTTTTATTTAATCATTTATGAGTGCTATACAATATTCCAGGAAAGCTGGAAGAGAAAAACTCCTTATATTCATGTGCAGAATCATTAGGCATGTTTTCTTTTACAGATGAAATGCGCTAAAAAAGAGTTTTAACTCAAACGTTTTTAACTCAAAGTCGAAAATTATGAAATACCCATGAGAAATATCAAACACAAATGCTATACAGAAATGGATAAGTTAAGACTTGACCATTGTACAAAAATGCTGACTAGGTCATGAGGTCAGAAAAGAAGAAGAAAAAAAAAAAAACAGGTCAAGAAGAACTGACAAAAATAATTGCAAAATAATTAGGAATTAATGTGAAGATTAATTTTTAGTAAATTCTGCAAGACAGACTTTCAGGAAAGGAGGTGGAATAAAAATGAGCTCCTAAATCTTAACCCCGGATTCAGGAAAATATATTCCTCAAACCATCGAACAAGAGGAGGTGGTGCTGGTCCTTCACGAGGCACTCTAATCTGTTCATAAAGCCTATATATAAAGCCTTAATATATAGTATTTCACAATACTTCATGGTATTCTAATTAAATCATTTTTTGGAATCTTTGATTTCTCAGAACCTGACACATTGTAATTCTGAGACTCCAGGAAAGTGGCAGTTCTGTAAAATGTTGGCACTGGAGACTAAATGCTCCCTGATAGTTTCACAACTAATTCACTTAACACACACACACACACACACACACACACACACACACACACACACATTACCCACAGTGACAGAGGGACAGAGTGACATCAGATGTATGATAGTTTTTTAATTTTCTATCATCCATATAGTGTTGTATAGTCATGAAACTATGCATATTTCCTCAGAATGACTTGTCTTCTATGTGTACATTTTTTTGAAGTGTTTAGAAGCTGCACTTAAAAAAATAAAAGACATTTACTGGTTACTTTTTTACTAATATTTTAAAAAATCACCACGACAAAACAATTCAAGCCATTCAAAATTCATCCGCACCTGTACTGTAAGATACATTCTTTAAACTGGTAAAAGAGGATGTGGTGCTGATCCTTCAAGTCACTCAAAACGTATCTGTCCATAAAGCCTATAAAGAATTATTCTTAATATACAGTCCACAATACTTCAGCTTGTTATTCTAATTAAGTGAATGTCATTTTATCAGTAAAATACATAAAATTAATATTATTTTTCTTTGAAAGATTTCTATAAATGATTTAAATCATACTTGTTTCTACAATAATTATTTAAAAGTAATCCTATAGCTTCATCCGGTGGCCATTATTGGTACTAAGAATTGCAAGCTTGATTTATATGTTATGATAGTTTTAAATTTATGCTGGCTCTTGAAAATGATAAAGCTATGAAACTTACTGTGCTTCCTTCAAATGATGACTTCTACGAATATAAAAAATTATGAAGAGTTGGAATTAAAATTTTTAAAGATATAGTAAAATTACTATTGTATTTTTTTATGTTACTTTAATAAATCGCTATGGCCACACCATTTAAGGTATCCTAAACCCATTCGCAATTTAACATCTTCAGTATATGGCTTCATGTTAAAACAGTTTGGTGTGAACTACTTGTGTCTTCTTGGAGGAGAATGAATTCATTTACAGGCTGAGTTTATCATAAATCCACAATAACATTTATGAGTTCTGTATCAATCAGTGTTGTTGTTTGTTTATTTTTTATTTATTTTTTTCATAGGAAGATAACTGACCCTTTACTCTCCTTTTTAATAAATGTGCTTATAAACCAAGAACAAGCTATTTATAGCTGGATTTATAAACTGCTTACTACTGACTATTAATATTGGGACAAGGCTTTATGAAGCATGAACTGACTATTTACTAATGAGTGCAGTTATTATAAAGTGTTATCAATGCATTTGCCAATCTTAACAAATTAGACATTATTTTACAGTGTTATCAAATCCCTTAAATGATTTGTAAGTGTTTTGTAATGATTTTATTGACCTAAAAGCATTTGTGAAAGTTCTGCTTGCATTAGAGCTTAGTCTTGATCTGTGAGCTGAACAGATTTACTGTTACATCCATGAGATTATGTAAATTCAAATAAATATCATGTCACAGGATGTCAGAGGTCAGTATCAAATTAGTTTGAAATTATTATTTGCAGCACAAATAAGGTTTTTTAGGATTTTTAAAAATCCCTAAAACTGTCAGAAAAGGATAAGGCCTAAGATTTCTATGTGAGTGGCTAAATTTGTTTGTTTTTATAACTATAATGCATAAACTATGAAACTATACAAAATGTATAAAAAAGTACAAGTTATTCTTTTCCAATGTTTTTAATTTATTAAAATTTTTTTTTTTTTTTTTTTTTTTTTTTTTTTTTTTGGATTTACATTTTAAAAAATTAGCCTACGGCGATCATTCTAAACATCTTGAATAAAACCTGTCAATATTTATTATAGACCACTATAACTGTGTATAATCTAACAAACGAGTTTATTATGAAAATAAAAGCGTGTACACCAGATAACTTGGACGATAAAGAAATTGCTAACAATAGTATAATAGAGCATGTTTTAGGTTTTTAGGCGTTTAGATGCAGAAATGGACAAATCAAATGTAAAATAAAATGTAATTGATTTAATTAAATATAGATTAAGTCTTGTTAGAGCAAAATAATAAATAAATACGTACACACATTAAAAAAGCAGCCAAGATGAATGAGTTTAATTTTTTTATATAGATTAAAATTGAAGACAGAAGCAGCTGGTATATGCGGTCACTTAGTATTAAAATCCAGTAGATCCACTTCAGATTTAATTCTCAACAGTTTATGTTCACGTGGCTGTTTTCGTTTATATTAGCCAAGCTATTATGTATTTTGAAATAATCTTGTCCGTGATGTGTTCGTTCTTACGACGAAAGACAGAAACCTGCAGCTCAAGAGATATGTTATTCTGCCAGTCGCGCTTTCAAATAGTCTTGCACACTTAAACGGGTCACAAACACCTGCATTTAGCTCGTGTTGTGTTATAATGGATGTATTGTGTGCATTTATGGCAATAATTTATTTTAAAAAGCTCTTAAACAAGAATAAATTCGTTTGTTTTGAGCTCTGAGACACTGTGCGCGCTGATCGGAGGCAGTGATTTCAGATAGGCAGCTGCAAATATTTCATTTTCACACAAACAGTTCAAAAACATCTTAATTTAGCTCTTGGTGTGCTCTAATTGGTGAATTGTGTGATATCGCTGCAATACTTTATTTTTAATAGCTATAAAACAAGAATAAACTCGTTTTTTCTGAGCTCATCATTCCACACGCTCCTGCTCAGAGCAGTGATTCATCTCTCGTGTTTCTCACGTATCACTGACCACACATCAATTATTAATGAGCCCTGACCTGATAATAATCATATATGTTGGTTTAGCTTGTCACTGTGAATTAAATCCAAGTATTTATTTGTATTTTAACCGATTTAAAATCGAAACCAAAAGACAGTCTCCTCCCTTTTTTAGTCCGGTAACTGAACCTGTAGGGGCGCTATTTCTCTCAGACAATGGAAGTCTAAGCACACACACTCAAACAGATGGACAGAGTGAGATGAGATGTCTGACAGTTTTTTAATTTTCTGTTATCCATACAGTGTTGTAAAGTCATGAAACTATGCATATTTACTCAGAATAACTTTTTTTCTGTATGAAAAAAGGTTTTGAAGTGTTTGGAATTTAAAAATGCAGGAAAATTAATAATTCCATCTTTATTGTCATTTAAAAAAATCACCACGACAAAACCATCCAAGCTATCCAAAACCCATTCACAATTTAAGTTCCTCAATGTTTTTTCAACATGTAGACCAAGTTTGGTGTGTATAGTGTTACTCTCCTCTGAGCAGTATGCATTAATTCACGGCTAAATGTAAAAAATAATCCACATTCAAATCAAAATAGGCGACTTCCTGTTGGTCGTAGCTGATGACTGTGAATTAGAAAGTTGTCCGTCTTGATAAGAACAATTTTTGTACTGAGTTTGGTGTCTGTAGCTAAAACTAACCCCCCCACTTTTGACAAAAGGTGGCGCTATAGAGTGCCTATTCCACGCCCTCTTATGAACTTTTGCCAGTGTCTAGCTGTCACTAATACTGATATGTGTTCTGAGTTTGATGAAATTCTAAGCATGTTATATGCCTCAAAATCACCTGAGAAGTATTCCAGTTTGACATGTTGCCACGGCAACAATTTTTTAGATATCAATATCCCCCTTGCAGATTTATATCAGCTGTGTTTTAACATTATTCTGATGAAGTTTGAAGCAAATCGAGTAATAATAAGATGCTGAATTCAAATCATTTTGAAAATGACACACTTCCTTCTGCCAGTTGGTGGCGCTATAACTTTGACTCCTAATAGTCACATATATGCGATCGACATCATACAACGAATAATCTGATGAAGTTTGATTAAAATCAGGAAATGTATGTGGATGGTATTAGACACTTCCTGTTTCTAATTTCTCGCCATAATTTCAACGCCTCGCCACGAGCAAACTGTTCGAGATATCAAAAATCCCCTGGCAATTTTTCATCCCCAGTGTCTTGAGATCATGTTGACCGAGTTTGGCGGCAATCGAGAAAAAAACCTATGACAAGTATTTCAAATTCCAGAGCATGCGCTTTTTACATAACTCTAAATAGCTGACTTCCTGTTGGGTGGAGCCTATGACATGCAATACGAAAGTTGTTCGGCACGATGAGATCTATATGTGTACTGAGTTTCATATGAATATGTGCAAGTATGTGTGAGCTATACATCAACATTTCTGACTGTGTTCCAGGGGGCGCCGTAGAGCCCCTGTGCCACGCCCGGGTCCCAGCCTCTGCAGGCTCCTAAAGGCCACAGATTCCAAAGTGTGCGCAAATTTTCAAGAGTTTTTGAGTATGTTAAGGACCCCAAAAGCCCCCACAACTTTGACGAAAAATTTGAATACTAAACACTAAATAGCCAACTTCCTGTTGGGCGGAGCCTATGATATGCAATACAAAAGTTGTTTGGATTGATGAGATTTATATGTGTACCGAGTTTCATTCGTCTACGAGCAAGAATGTATGATATATGGCCCTCCATATTCCAGGGGGCGCTGTAGAGCCCCTGTGCCACGCCCGTGTATCAGTCTCGGCCCGGCCCTAATGGCCGCAGGTTCCAATCTGTGTGCCAATTTTCAAGACTTTTTAAGCACGTTAAGGGCCCCAAAAGCCCCCGAGACGTTGGAAAAAAATAATAATAATAATAATAATAATAAAAAATAATCCTAAGGAAAACAATAGGCCTCTCGCCCTTTGGGCTTGAGCCCTAATAATAATAATAATAATAAACGGAGCAATTCCAAGAGGGTCCTCACACCATCGGTGCTCGGGCCCTAATAATAATAAACGGAGCAATTCCAAGAGGGTCCTCACACCATCGGTGCTCGGGCCCTAATAAACGGAGCAATTCCAAGAGGGTCCTCACACCATCGGTGCTCGGGCCCTAATAATAATAATAATAATAATAATAATAAACGGAGCAATTCCAAGAGGGTCCTCACACCATCGGTGCTCGGGCCCTAAATACTCTGCATGTAATAACCCAGTATGCTGTCTAAGACTTGATGGTTGCTCTGTCAATTCTTCGTCATCAGTTAAGAACCTAGATGTGCTATTTGATCGCTATCTTTCCTTTGAAATCCATGTTTCCAGCATTTGTAAAACTGCATTTTTCCATCTCCAAATTATATCTAAATTATGGCCTATGCTCTCAATGTCAAATGCAGAAATGTTAAGTTATGCAGTCATGACCTCAAGGTTAGATTATGCTTGATTGGTTGTTTGTTCTGCAGGCTTAATAAACAAACTACAGCTAGTCCAAAATGCAACAGCTAGAGTCCTTACTAGAACCAGGAAGTATTACCATATTAGCCCGGTCCTGTCAACACTGCACTGGCTCCCTATCAAACATTGTATAAATGTTAAAGTGGTCACCTGATGTGATTTCATGTTTTCCTTTCTTTTTGGAATGTTACAAGCTGTTCGTGAATAGATAAGATCTGTAAAGTTGCAAAGACTAAAGTCTCCAACCCAAACAGATATTCTTTATAAAATTTCAGACTCGTCCACGTCCTCCTAAAACACCTTGTTTAAATGCCCCCACATCACGATGTCACAATGTGGGAAGATTTGCATAACACCACCTAAATATTCATGCAAAGAAATAAGGTGTAACTTTGATTCTTTGAAATTATTGTGACCGGTTTCATTGTGAAAGTGAAAATCCTTTGTTTGGACTTCCAAAAGAGGACACAGCTGAAAATCAGTGGTTAAGTTTTATTTACAACGCTGTTTCAGAACAGTTCAAACCAAATATTCAGATGTGTGCAGTGGATTTTATGGAGGACTGTTTACTGATCCTGGGAGAGTAGACTACAATGCAGGCTGTTCTTTGCCACTGATGATTCAAACGCGAGTTTTGAGCAGAGTAGAGTAGCCCTTGTTGTTTGTCATTTCTCCGATCACAAATGCAGACATGGTTCTATTTTTACACGGCATGATGCAACGCAACGTGTAAAAACACAGTATAAATTATTATAATCCATAATTATTTCCCCACTAGATGCAACAACTGCCTTGTTTGTAATGGGTTTTATTGTTTTTTTCTTATGGCGCCGGTGTTCTGACCAAGTCACATATCACATTTTGTTGAGTAACGTAACATTTCCGTCACACGATTGAGGAACTCGAACAATCACAAAGCACTGGATAGCTGGCCAATCAGAGCACACATCGCTTTTCAGACCAATGAGCTTTGTAAAAATCTATGCATTTCAGAAAGTCAGGGGCATAGAGGAGAAACAATAATGTACATTATGTGGAAAATTTGTTTTTTTAACCTTTAACTACATAAACACATTTCATTATACCCAATACACAAAATAATGTTATTTTTGGCAGCATCATATGACCCACTTAAAATCTTGCTCATTACTTATAAAGCCCTGAATGGTTTAGCACCTCAGTATTTGAACTATAATCCTCCACGTCTCCAAGCCCAGAATTAAGGGCAGATTATTTTTCTATTTAGTGCCCAAACTCTGTAATAATATATCTAACATTGAATCAGACACACTGGCCCCACAACTGAGCCTGGTTTCTCCCAAGGTTTTTTTCTCCATTCTGTCACCGATGGAGTTTCGGTTCCTTGCCGCTGTCACCTCTTGCTTGCTTAGTTGGGGTCACTTTATCTACAGAGATATCGTTGACTTGTTGCACACATACTATTTAAACTAATCTGGGCTGGATGACGATGTCACTGAATTCAGTGAAGAATGATCTTTTAACTGAAAATTTTATGTCTACATTCTTTTTCAGATATTGTTCATTATTGTAGGTTCTCTATGTCCCGCCTGTCTCAAATGCATCTACAAACGCATTTCTACACAACGCATTTCTACGCATTCCCTCCTTCTGACAAGCACAGTCTGTTTTGATTGGTCAAACACCACAAGCACTCGGCAGAAAATGTAACGCCTCTTTCCATAATCTCAAGCTTCATCTTTCAAAATAAATGTAAAGATGTAAAATGTAAAGTTAATAATGTCCATAGTTTTACCGTCAGTTCAAGCCCAAAAGAGTACCAGTGCCATTATCAGACTGATATTACTTTTCACTAGCATGATCTGAAGATGATTTAAAATTGATCCTACATTTGGTGAGGATCTGATGAAAGCTATAACAATATAAAATTCATAATGGCAGACTAAACCAAAAATAAATGTTGTCATCATTTACCCACCCTTTTCTGCATGCATTTCATTCTCTCAAGGAATAGACTACGAAATCAGATTCAATGGCAGAAGACTATTAATACAATAACTAGGTGCCTAAACATCTTTACTGCTTGACTCCTATTAATAAACTTACTGGACCCACTTACATTTCAAGGACAGTTTTCAGCTGTTCAAGCTTGGCTTTGCTCTCTTCAATTTCTGAATCATTATTTTGGCCCAGTTCTACCAACAGCTGCCTGGCAATGTCCAACACTTCCTGTCCAATTCAAACAAACACAACGCAAATCAGCTAATATTCAAACACAGGCTTTAGATATGCATGATGAGTAATATTTGTTACATTTACATGACATCATTTAGCAGACGGTTTTATTCGAAGCGACTTACAAATGAGGACAATAGAAACAATCAAAATCAACAAGAGATCAAAGAAAAGCAAGTGCAAGTCTCTGTTAACTTAACACAGCACATAAGGGTTTTTTAATAATATAACAAATAAAAATAAAACCGTATAAATAAAAATAGAGCAAGCTAGTGTTAGGTCTTTTTGCTTTTTGTTAACTGTATAATAAATGAAATAAATCCGATAGAATTCAAAAAGAATAGAGAAGTTTTTTTTTTTTTTTTAAGAAAACAAGCAGTTAGTAAATTAATAGAGTGCAACTCTAAAAGAAGGCAGTTTGAATTTTTAAAGAACAAAATTAGAATAGAAAGTGCTAGAGTTAAGCTAAGGGTCAAGTAAAGATGGAAGAGATGGATTTTGTTATTTATTTAAAAAAAATATTTACTTGGAGTTGTTTTGGTTTTTTCAATTTCAGTTTTCCACTTTTGTAACCTTCACATTTTTCAAAGAGGTCAAAAAACCTGAAAAACACAACATGACAGATAGTGGGTTTTTAGTTGAGTCGTGTCAATTTTCATATTTTATTTTTGAATTAGTGAGTGTGTATGATGAATCTAGCTCAGCGACAGTAGAGGTGAAAGACCGTACCGCTGATGTCGAACCTCCATTTTCATCTTCTGTTTGGGAGTTCTGTCACCGTGTCGAATCACAGCAATCACACACCTCAACTCCATCCTGAAATCATACCACAGCACTCGAACAGATATTTACTTTGAGCTTATACAGAAATAAAAAGATATAAATTCGCACATCAGCAATATCACACAGTATTAATGTGTTAAAAGAAACCGCTCCACAAAAATGAAACTTCTGTCATTCTTTATTCAGTCTTTCCAAATCCCTATGACTGGCTTTCTTCTGCTCAAGCAATAATTAAATGAATATCCAGTTGGCTGAAATCACCGCAGTGGCAGCACATTGTGACTCTCTTTAACTATTAATGGGTTATTCAAAACTCACTACACCTTTAATAAAAGTACATAAGAGTATCAGCAAAAACATCCCGCTAACAATTTGTGGTTTTGGTGAAAACGAAAGAAAGTCGTATAAATTTGAGACTAGAAAAATTAGCTAATGATGATTTCATTTTTGGAAGAACTAGATTTTAGTTTCCGGAAACTAGCTTTCACTAGCTTAGCTACTAATAGCATTGGTAATGTAATGATCACTCTAAGTGTAAAACAGTGCTTGTCTTTGCTTGTCAGGACATACATGGTCCCAGAGGTTGTGGGAACTATGGGAATGTCCTCTGCTTCTAAAGGAATAGACCACGGGATCTGAAACTGTGGAGCCAGCTCTCTCATGATGATATTCCTGTGGGGAAAATGAAAAACAATAAATAAATATGCTCTAATTTTGTTCTACATTATATAGATTCATAATCCTTATCATATCATCTGGTTATAATTAAAATTGCAATAAAGAAAATACGAAACCTTTTTTGCATCTGACAATAAAACATTATGTTGAAATATAAAATCACTGGATATTTGGGACTTGTATAGCGTACTAACCCCAGGATCTTTGCACAGTCATCGTAGTATTTCATGGAGTTCTTGACGAAGCTGAAGCCGTTGACGTCACAGACGTATGACTGGCCATTAGCACGGAGCAGATCGAACCCACACACCGTTTGCTATAAATGAGAAATCGCTAACGCTTCATGTCAATACTTCAGATATAAAGCTTTAATTGACTCTAAATTGCTTTCAACATCTTTGTTCACCTTGAAAGCCGAACAGACTTTCCATGCGATGAGTTTCTCTCTGGCATTGAGGATGACTGGGTAACGGACCTCTTTTCCCTCACTGTCTCGTTCCACCTTCCCATCCAGAGCTGGAGATTTACGGGCCTCTGCGTGGGCATAGTCAGGACCTACAGTATACACCTGATGTGCACAGACACAAGGAAGCATATGAAACAGTGGCGCTTCGTTCATGAATAAATCAGGGTCTATAAAAAGACTAGGAGAATATTGGAGAACATCTACAGTCGTGGCCAAAAGTTTTGAGAATTACATAAATATTGGAAATTGGAAAAGTTGCTGCTTAAAGGAACACTCCGACTTTTTGGGACTTTAGCTTATTCACAGTATCCCCCAGAGTTAGATAAGTCCATACATACCTTTTTCATTTCTGTGCGTTCTGTAAGTGTTATTTGATGCACCCACCGCTAGCATAGCTTAGCACAAAGACTGGATGTAAATGGATAACGGTAGCATAGTAATCCCAATAAGTGACAAAATAATGCAAACATTTTCCTATTTACATGTTGTGATCTTTATAGTTACAGCGTGTACAAATAACAAGGCTATATAAGACAGAGACCATTTTTAATCGTATAAATACTGGGAACTATATTCTCACTAGGCGTTGGAACACAGCTAACGTTACTTGGGAGGAGTGGCTACTTGGGCGGAGAAACGCGTGCAGCCATCATTGTGTTGCATAAAAATGGCTTCACAGGCAAGGATATTGTGACTACTAAGATTGCACCTAAATCAACAATTTATAGGATCATCAAGAACTTCAAGGAAAGAGGTTCAATTCTTGTAAAGAAGGCTTCAGGGCGTCCAAGAAAGTCCAGCAAGTGACAGGATCGTCTCCTAAAGTCGTCTCGACTTTTGGAAGATGGCCTGGTGTCAAGAAGGGCAGCGAAAAAGCCACTTCTCTCCAAAAAAAAACATCAGGGACAGATTGGTCTTCTGCAGGAAGTATAGTGAATGGACTGCTGAGGACTGGGGCAAAGTCATTCTCAGATGAAGCCCCTTTACGATTGTTTGGGGCATCTGGAAAAAGGCTTGTGCGAAGAAGAAGAGGTGATCGCTACCATTAGTCCTGTCATGCCAACAGTAAAGCATCCTGACACCATTCATGTGTGGGGTTGCTTCTCATCCAAGGGAGTGGGCTCACTCACAATTCTGCCCAAAAACACAGCCATGAATAAAGAATGGTACCAAAACACCCTCCAACAGCAACTTCTTCCAACAATCCAACAACAGTTTGGTGAAGAACAATGCATTTTCCAGCATGACGGAGAACCGTGCCATAAGGCAAAAGTGATAACTAAGTGGCTCGGGGACCAGAATGTTGAAATTTTATGAAACTCCCCAGATCTTAATCCCATTGAGAACTTGTGGTCAATCCTCAAGAGGCGGGTGGACAAACAAAAACCCACTAATTCTGACCAACTCCAAGAAGTGATTATGAAAGAATGGGTTGCTATCAGTCAGGATTTGGCCCAGAAATTGATTGAGAGCATGCCCAGTCGAATTGCAGAGAATGTCAAATAATGTCATGTAATTGTCGATAAAAGCCTTTGAAACGTATGAAGTTCTTGTAATTATATTTCAGTACATCACAGAAACAACTGAAACAAAGATCTAAAAAGCAGTTTAGCAGCAAACCTTTTGAAAACTAATATTCATGTAATTCTCAAAACTTTTGGCCAGGACTGTACAGTGAGTTGCAGACAGTAGCACAACCGCACAATCTGAATGACTGATCTTTATGAAAACTCATGAGTCTGTGTGATAATGTAAAGTATGTCACAAGGTGGCACTAATGAGCTTATTCACATTTTTTCAGAAAACTTTGGACACATATTGTAAACACAACCCATCTCAGTGTTGCCAAGTCAGATTTTAAGTGACCACAAGAATGTGATATTTAGCCCCTAAAATGCTACTTTACCAGGAGAACCCTGTCCTAAAACATGTAGTTACCCCCAAGAAAGCGCATTTTGCCAGGAGGCCCCTCTAGAAACATAATTGGGCTAGGTTTGGACTAATATGAAAATGCATAAAGATAGTGTGTGAGTTGAAGATAAACGACTGCGCTACCTTCACATCCGTTCCATCCGTGGGCATGAACTCCTCATAGATGTAGGATCCAGTCTTCCTGACGTTACTCTCCGGAGAATACACGCTACTCCTGCTGCCAATCTGAAACAGACGAGACGTGATCAGAAACCGTGAGACACACGTCTAGTTAGGATGATTTGATGCAATGAAGAGAAAGTTCATTTATCAATGAAGATAACTACAAAAACCTTTCAAGTATACCATGTCATGTTATGATACTATCTTCTTCTTTCTGAATAATAAATACTTCTTTGCAGTTTGCACCACACTAAATCATTAAAAACACAAACAATCAGAGACGTCAGAGTTACACAAGCAGCTCAGCTACTCACAGCATGTTATGTAACTGAGTCCCAGTATAATGACAACCTAGAAATTTGAATATATTTGATTTGAATAAAGTATAAAGGCTGCAAATACTCATTATTTAAAAACATTGGCTAGGCTTTAAACCCTGTTCACAACGTCAGCAACTACACAACACAATCTATTCTCAATAGTAAGCTGACAACATGAGTGTTTCAGTCTCACACAATACACAGGACACACGGACCAGAGAACCAGACAGGGCAAGCCGTCCTAAACTAGACACCTATGAGTCACTTTAATATACTGGAACACAAATCATTCTCATGTTTTGGGTAGTTTAGACCTTGCTCTTGGTGTCCTCTGTTCTTCAGGTGCATTTTGTTTATAGAAATAGACGTGATATATATATATATTGTCCCACACTTAATTTAAATTAATCATTATGTAAAATGCACTTATTGTGTACATACATTTATTACATTTACATTTAGTCATTTAGCAGACGCTTTTATCCAAAGACAGTGGAAGCAATCAAAACAACAAAAAGAGCAATGATATAGAAGTGCTATAACAAGTCTCAGTTATACACGTAGCATGGGATTTTAAATAATATAATAAATAAAAAGAAAACAGATAGAATAAAAAAAAATAGAGCAAGCTAGTTAGAGGTCTTTACACAAACACACACACATATATATAATTGCATAATAAATGAAAAGAAAAATAGAATACAAAAAGATTAGAAAGTTAGATTTTTTTAAGAATAGAATTAGAATAGTGAGTGTTAAAGTTAGAGGATCAAATAAAGATGGAAGAGATGTGTTTTAAGCCGATTCTTGAAGATGTCCAAGACTCAGCTGCTCGGATTGAGTTGGGGAGGTCATTCCACCAGAAGGGAACATTTAAAAGTCCGTAAAAGTGACTTTGTGCTTCTTTGGGATGCCACAATCAAGCGACGTTCACTTGCAGAACGCAAGCTTCTAGAGGCACATAAGTCTGAAGTAACAAATTTAGGTAAATGGGTGCAGAGCCAGTGGTAGTTTTGTAGGCAAACATCAATGCCTTGAATTTTATGCGAGCAGCTATTGCAAGCCAGTGCAAATTGATAAACAGAGGTGTGATGTGTATTCTTTTTGGCTCTTTAAAAATTAATCTTGCTGCCGCGTTCTGAATTAATTGTAAAGGTTTGATAGAACTGGCTGGAAGACCTGCCAAGAGAGCATTGCAATAGTCCAGCCTGGACAGAACAAGAGCTTGAACAAGGAGTTGTGCAGCATGATCCAAAAGAAAGGGCTTGATCTTCTTGATGTTGAATAAAGCAAATCTGCAGGATCGGACAGTTTTAGCAATGTGGTCTGAGAAAATCAGCTGATCATCAATCATAACTCCAAGGCTTCTAGCTGTTTTTAAGAAATGTCTGTTACACAAGCTGAGATGCGAGTAGCTACCGTCGGATCATCAGGATGGAATGAGAGGTAGAGTTGAGTGTCATCAGCATAGCAGTGATATGAAAAGCCATGTTTCTGAATGACAGAACCTAGTGATGCCATGTAGACAGTGAAGAGAAGAGGTCCAAGAACTGAGCCCTGAGGCACCCCAGTAGTTAGATATTGAGACTTGGACACCTCACCTCTCCAAGATACTTTGAAGGAGCTATCTGATAGGTAAGACTCAAACCACTGAAGTGTGGTTCCTGAGATGCCTTTCGCCAGTAGGTTTGATTGGAGGATCTGGTGGTTAACTGTGTCAAAAGCAGCGGACAGATCAAGCAGGATAAGTACTGAAGATTTGGATTCCGCTCTTGCCAGTCTTAGAGCTTCAACAATTGAGAGCAAGGAGAGCAGTCTCAGTTGAATGTCCACTTCTGAAGCCAGATTGGTTGCTTTCATGGAGGTTGTTGTGTGTGAGAAATGTAGAGATTTGGTTGAACACACCTCGTTCAAGTGTTTTTGCAATGAAAGGAAGAAGGGAAACTGGTCTGTAGTTCTCTAAAAGAGATGGGCTGAGGTTGGGTTTCTTAAGTAATGGAGTTATACTTAAATAATAGTTAAGGCCACTTAATTTAAAGCAAGACCAGTTTTTTGCTTAAAATAATAATCAGTTGAAGTACTTCTGGTGTTGAAGGGCTTGATTGTGGCCTCACCTTGCGGAAGAGCCGCTGACTGCCTCCTCCTGCAGATGTGGGGTAGTAGATGTAGACATTGTGGTCTTCAGCACTCACTGGCTTCTCCACGAAAGGCTTCTGGAAGATCTCTCCATTCACCTCCACATGGTCCTCTCCCTCCACCAGATTACATTCTACAGAAACACCACACAACCATCAAACCCTTCGCTTTAGAAACGGGATATTTGTGTAGAACATGAGTCCGAATGCACACGGTTCTCACTGAAGGGAAAGCAGGCAGAAAGAATATGAATTCACAGTGTGAGTGTTAGATTAGATTATGATTTAATGTGAATTCAAGTTGAAAAGTGCAAAAGTATCTCATTTGCAAGAATCAGCTAAATGACACCACGGTGACACAGGCTTATTTAGTGTAGTCCAAACTGGGTCAGTGTGAGATTTGGGGAGTTAACAAACCTTCTGGTCTGGCAGGATCTCTGTTCAGAACTGCAAAGCGGGGCAGCTGTATTCCCTCAGCCTTCAGTATATGATACACCTCTCTCCTAAACCCCAAAATATTGCACATGAATTAGGATTTTGTGGGAGAAAGGTAAATTGTAAAAAAACAACAACATGAGTTTTCATACAGCAAGTTATTTACATTTAGCAAATGCTTTCATCCAAAGCGACTTACAAATGAGGACAACAGAAGCAATCAAAATCAACAAAAGAGCAATGATATGCAAGTGCTAGAATAAGTCTCAGATAACTTCACACAGTAACGTAGCAATGGGGTTTGATATAAATGTGCTTCAAGAAAACCCATTTTTAAAAAGCCTCTTTCATCTTCCATCAGCATTACTATTATTTGACAGCATTACTTAACATGTGATCAAACAAAAACAAAAAAATCCCATCCGTCGTTCACTCACCCTAACCCTCAAGGTTTGTTTCTGTGCATCAAGCGAGTGCATCAGAGCATTTGTTTAGCATATTTCTCTGTGTATGTCCAGTAAAGAGACAGAAATATCTCAGATTTTATCAAAAAACATCTTAATTTGTGTCAATTTCATTCTTCTGGAATGAAATTAGGATGAGTAAAGGTTGACTTAAATGGCAATGATCATTGTCTCAGAACTGCTGCTGTTCTGCTGTAGACATGAGGATATAGTGTTGTGTATTAAAGCATGTGTGTAGATTAAAGAATTTTAACAATAAGTTGATATGGAGTACATTTTAGACATGGCATTGCCAGACGGTTACTTTGTAACTATTTTTGCTGGAAGAACAAAACCAGAGCCAGTCCCAGAGCAACTGGACTACATTTCAAGACTCTTGAAACAACACTAGGGTAACCACAAAGAGTGATTGATTGACACTGCGTCAGCATCTCGATTCTGACTTCCCCTTATTGCTCAGAACCAAGAAGGAGTGTCACTATTAGTCATGTAGATGCATGAAGTTTCTAAACCAAATCAAATAACTACATTAAACCCTTTCAAAAATCACTTATTTCACAGGGATGACTGCTTCTTGATCAAATGCTTGCTGTAGGATGCTATGTTGACATGAAAACAGTCAAGCATCAACACAAGAGTGTCACAGCAATACCTCTCTCACATGGCAAAACTTTCCACTAATAACATAAACTGTTTCAGGGCAGTGGTAAACTCTTCGTCCTAGTTCCCATGTGCTTTCCAGGACTGGAAAAGTTGCACAGCGGTGATTTGGCATAAGCACCAAGCCACAGTCCGCTTGCCATTGATATTCAGACCAACAACACAATTTCAAATGGGATATTGCTTTTATACAACAAGCCAGTTAAAAAGAGGTTAATATTGCATTGTAAGTTAAAGAGAGTAGAAACCATGACAATCACCTGTGCTAGAGGAGACATACTCCATCCAAAACTGCTAATTCTGTCATTACTGCATGCCAGAGGTGGAAATTAAAGGGGGCTAAAGCAAAAATGGCCACCAATTTCAAGAAAAATGCCCTTGTACAATTAAATTAAATCTATTATGACTATCCCGATTAAAGTAAAATATGAAATCGAATGAAAAGCGCTGAATGCAACATTGGATTTAGATAAGTTGCATTAAAGATTTCTTTCTGCAGGTTTTTGTTGTGCATTATAACCAATCAAGTACCTGCAATAGCCAATCAGAGGCGTTTCCATTAGTCACCAGTGATGCAGAAATCCAGAGCACTGACTTTAGCACTCTTGTGAATTCTCTCATCATAAACAAGATAGGTTACAATATATGTAATAATTTCATTGTGCAGTGTAGACGGCTCCTTTGGTTAAGGAGATAGTGTGCAGAACTGAAATCAGAAAGCACTGAGTGCTTCAGAAACAGGGAACATTGCTCACAAGTACAATTAATAATCAGAAAAAAAGGCTATGGTAATCAATTCCAGGGGCAAATATTGCCCATTAATGGATGATTACCATGATAAAAACAGCACAATTTTGGCTTCTCGTGACTGGCTGTGAACAGTTTAACCCATTTGGCAATTCATAAGAATAAGTAACATACAGTTTCCCCCATGATGAAAGTTTTAATAAATAATAACAATACCTTGGAGAACCCATCTACTTATCTATCATATATAATGAGCAAAGGTTTTCCAGTTTTAAAAGCATGACGCACAGCTGGTAATATCTTCTGTATCAGAGCAGATCAGGTGTGGTCAATAAACAATACAAACATGATGAAGCTCACCTGTCCTGAATAAAATACTGAAGATCTAGATCATTGATGACAAACGGGTTCCTCAGCTTCTTGTAAGCCACGGCTTTATCAAGGGGGAATCCTTTAAAAACAGACAATAAACATAAATTCACAAAAACAGATTGAATGTACATTTCTGCTCTTGTTGTCAATACAGGAACTGACAGGAGGACTTTTCGTTCTCTCTCAACAATGTAAATTTGACCCGGTGCAGCAGGTGTGACTTCATTATGAAAATATACACAGGGAAATTGTAATGGTAATTGGTTACAATAAACAGACAGGATGCTCCAAACCTCTGGAATGAAAAGAGATGAGGCAGTCACAGAGCGGCCAGTTTTCCACCGGCTCATTCAGCACCACTTCCTCTTCAAACGTGACCACAGTGATGTATTTGAACAGACACAGTCTCTCCAGGATCTCCTTCATAGGTTTGGACTTTGACTTCTTAGACATGGCACAGATGCCCACCACGATCTGTCTCTCAGGAGGCTGCAGATGACAACACACATCTCCAATTAAAACCAGCTACGCTTCAAGAACCCAAATATTTAGCAACAGAAAAATAAATAGTTGTGTCCTAGCTGAAATCTGTATATTTTTTGCAATGTAAAAAAAGCATAATTTTGCCTGAACTCCAGGAAAGAGCAGCTCTCAGTGCATTTCTTCAGGTTGGGTATATTTTATTTCATCTATGTAGTCTTTAATGTGCAGTAAATCATTATTCAATGTAATATACAGGCATGACGTGTCAATGATTCAAATGCCTGACGTCTTGCATGATATAACTATTTTATTAAGTTACTTTGGATATTAAAATATATTCTCAGAACTCTGTAATGTTTGTTTACAGGCAGGTTATAAGGAATACTTTTTTTTAGTCTCACAGAACACTATGTCAAGCACAAAATGGCTTGAGATATACAAACTACAAACTACAAGGTGATTCCAGAATGATTTTTTTCTGCTTGATCTGGAAACCAAAGCTTGATCTTCTCCAGTGGGTCAAGAACCTAAACACCCAGACCAGTCTTTACACCTACCGAATCATATTCTGCATCATCCTCCTCTTCCACGTTTTCGTAAAAGCAGTCATATGCGAGCACTCTGCCCGGATCCAGCAGCTCGTCTCCCTCGCCGTCCTCCGCTCCCACAAAGAAGCGCGGGTGATCTGAGTCCTCGTGCACGGACATGTTCACCACAGACAGCTGTTCATGTGAAGCTCCTCCTGCTCCTCACAGACGCTCATCTTCAACACAGCACAGATCACACAGGCTGCACTTATCTGATCGGATACACAGTAATGTGAAGCATTCTTAGAAATTAAAATGACTTATTTATATAATAATATATTTTGCAATTAAAATGCATTCCTGTAATGGAAAAGCTTCCTATTTTCACATACTTTTAGCGATGTAGTGCATTTAGCTATTACAATATGAGTCAGTGACAAATTTAGTATCCACTATAAATGTCAAAAATATTGCATCTAGTTTAAAGTTATCATGTTTCAAGAAATGCACTATGAACTACTCACACGGTTTTGAAAAACTTTTTTTATGCTGTTTTTAGGAAACGAATAATTACATTAAAATAAACATTAAAAATGAAATGTTTCTAAAAACATCATGCAGCATCACTTAAAATGTATTATATGGGAGTGTACACATCTATTCATTTACACATATTTTTTTAATAGAGATCTTATAGTAAAAAGCTTTCACAAATGCTATAAATAAATTCATAATTATTACAATTTAGGGAGTCAAACCACCTGAACTACCCTTGTATTCTTATAAAAGGATAACTGTATTATTTTTTGTCTGAACTGTCCCTTTTGTGACTTATTGACCTTGGCACTTGTGGGTTTCAAGTTTTATTTTCGGTTTAAAGTAGTCTTTTTCTTCTTCACATTGGTCGGACCGAACCTTCGTTAGTTGCACCATGTGACTGATTTGGCACAACTTATTTTTTTTCCAAACATTCAGAAGTACAGTATTTTTGTTAATATTCTTTTCTAGGGAATACTATGCAAAAATTATGCAAAAATAATTATTAGGCTATGTATTTGTTTTATTGCCATCAGAACATTTGTATCGAACTAACATTTTTTAATGATCTCACCTAAAAATTAACCATGTTCAGAATTATTAATCACAAATGCATTCACGTTATTGTAGGAACTGCACAATATTTTCATCATCCCATGAACTATTTTCAGTTGACTGTTTAATGCACTCACCTCTCAGATGTGTCCGAATAATCCCTCAGAGATACGACTGTCCTGCAAAACAATAAAAGATTAAAAAATGATCCAGTTTTTGGAATCAGATAAAAAATAAAATAAAAACGTTTGGAACTAGAAAAAAAAAAAAAAGGAAGACAGACCAGTGTTATTTCATGCTCATCATGTGCTCATTTTCAACAGAGATGGCGCTTCTCATGAGATAAACACTGATGATTGTGAACGGTACAACATGCACTCAATAAGATAAGACAGATATTTGACCTCCTTTCCAGCACCCAAACAAAATGCAACGGTCAAGATCGCTTTATTATGGGATGGGTTCAATTTTCCTAAATCTTCTTAAGGTGGTTTATAGGTAGGCTAAGAATTACATGGGCAAGTGCAGGACTTACAAGGTTGATTATATCGGGTGGGGAGCACAAACATGAGTCCTCTATGCTAACATTGTGCAGTTTAGATTGTGCTGGTTACAGAGCGAAGGCTAGCAGAAACCAGCAGAAAGCTTCATCTATTTAAGCACAAAAGAAGACATTCTGGGAAACGTGTCTGTGTTTTTTCTCCATTAAGTGGAAGACAATGGTTTGGTTTTAACACTCTTCAAAATATATTCTGTGTTCCACGGAAGAAAGAAACTCATACAGGTTTGGAACAACATGGTGAGGGTGGATTGAGGAACAGTTTTCCATAAACATCATCAGTTTATACCAAGTAGGGAAGGTTAATCTGGAAATGTGAGTGATTACAGATTACAAGTTATTTTAAAGCACAGTCACCACAAAATCAGACTTATTAGAGATCATTCTGAGGTTAAATACAGAGTTAAAATCATAACAAGATATACTTTAATAGCTATAATGCTGTTTTTTAAATCAAATCTCTGAATAGTTTGGATATATTTATTATTACCTCACACACCACTAAACAAATAACACAAGCATCAAATAACAGCTTGTAGTTAATTTATTGTAAATGAACGAATATCACAGAAGTGTCATTAGACTGCTTCAAGATTTCTTTGATTAACTTTATTCAATTAGATATCGGAGTGAAATCAACAGTAATTTATTTGAATAAAAATTAAATACAGTATGATGATGGGCTCAAATGCATTAGTAATGCAGGAAAAGTGCAGGCAGGAGGTCAGTCATGTGCAGTTTGATGTCTCACTTTTAGCAGCTAATGACTCTTCCTGCACGAATATAAACACAGCACGTGCTGATGCTAGAGCTGACAAACAGAAAATACTTTATATTCTTACCTGCTCTAAAAGAGACGGACGTGAAGAGGACAGCTGTGGGCTGCTACGTCATCTGTTCACACACACAAAAACTGAAGGAGGTGAGCTAATATTAGCATAACGTTACATGCTAAAAGCACCAGCAGCAAACATCATCATCATCATCCTCATCCTCATTCTTCAGCTAACGGGCACAAACACAGATTACATCATTCTGATCCTCTGCAGGCCTCTGCGATTCTGCATCAATGATGTATTACACCCATCTGTATGACTGCAGCACGAGTGTACTTCAAGTTCAGGCTTTAAAAAACAAAAATCGGCAGTCAGAGGGGCGTGGCGTCAGACGTGACGTCACTGCGAGGGCGGGGCCACGGTGACGAGCGTTTCTCTGTCAGTCGGTGGCAAGGGGCAAGGAACTCGACCGGAAGTTGAAGTCGGGTGGGGGCTGCCATCTTTTAGCAGAACTTCACTTGCGTTAGCATTCCCATTGACTCCCATTCAATTTGGCGTCACTTTGACAGCGAATAACTTTACATCTGAGGCGTTTAAAGACTCTGTTTGTCCATTATTTATTTCTAAAGATACACGACAATGTATAAAGGGCTCCATTACCTTCTATGTTACATTATGGCCCCGTATGAACAGTTTTTGTAAAAAATAGGCTAACGATTGCGTCATCACCACTCGGCTCTCTGTCGCATTACCGTACAGACAGGTGGAGAAGCTCGCAGGCAATTAACTTAATATGGCGTACTGGCGTTACATTTTAAAATAATACACAAAATAATTAATCAGAATACTTACTCCTACTCACTCACGACAAAGAACTCCCCGCTCAAGCTCGCCGTCTCTGCAAGATTAACGATGGCAGTTTTCACGCACAGCCACTTAGAAGATTTACATCTGGCAGACAGGTTGCTGACGTCGTCAAGCTTCGTTTGAGTCTGCGCGTCAGAAACGGAAGTGCTAAAAAACGCTAAAACTGGGCTTCATTTGTCTCAATTGAGTTCCAATGGGGTCGCTGTGTCCATTTCTTTTACTGTCTATGGTCGGTGGACGCTTTCAAGGTAGACTGGCTGCTTTTAAAGGGGTCATATGATGCGATTTTTTTCTGTCCCTCTGGAGTGTTACGTTTGAGAGAGGCGGGGCATAGATCTCTTACAGTAATGTACAGTATTTTAAAAATAATGTTTTTTGACCATTGAAGCATGTCAAAACCAAATACACAAAATAATTATCTTTTAAAAAGCATCATATAAACCCCTTTAAAGTAAAACTCAGCTTGAAGAAGCTTGTGCAGCTTGAAGAAGTTTAAAATACACTGTTTTTGAGGAAGTTGTGGCCTAGAGGTTAGAGGGTTTGACTCCTAACCATAAGGTTGTGGGTTTGAGTCTTGGGCCAGCAATGTCTTGACTGAGGTGCCCTTGAACAGGGCACTGCCCACTGGTGTCCGTGTGTGCGTTTTTGTGACATTTCAGGACACAACTCTGTATAATGACATGGGTATGACACAGGTATTACAAGGAGAGGGTGACTTATGAAGACATAATCCATGTCCCCATTTTTCAAAACGCTTATAAATCATACAGAATGAGTTTTTTTAAGAAAGAAAAATTTTCCTGTAAGGGTTAGGGTAAGGTGTAGGGTTGGTGTAGGGCCATAGAAAATACAATTTATACAGTATAAAACCATTACGCCTATGGGATGTCCCCACATTTCACAAAAACAAACGTGTGTGTGTGTGTGTATATAGTTTGGATGGGTTAAAGGCAGAGCACGAATTCTGAGTATGGGTCACCCTACTTGGCTCTGTCAGATCAGCAGTCTTGCCCATGATTGTGTAGCCTAGTGAACCAAACTGACAGACCATTTTGAAGGCTCAGGAAACCTTTGAATGTTTTGAGTTGTTAAGCTGATTTGCATGTCTCCATATTCTAATTTGTTGAGATCGTGGATTGGTGTGTTTTTGTTAAATATGAGCCAAAATCACCACAATTAAAAGAACCAAAGACTTAAATTAATTCAGTCTGGTTGCATTGAATTTGTTTAATACACAAGTTTCAAAATTTGAGTTGAATTACTGAAATAAATTAACTTTTCCACGTCACTCTAATTTACTGAGATGCACCTGTAAATAACCCAATCAAAATGCACAGTATGTTTCCTTATTAATAGACAATTTTTTTAAATAAATATTTGGAACTGTTTTGTCTTGTGTAGTTTTCTTAAAGTACACAAAACATAACTTATAAGTGCCAAATACATAAAGTGATCCACTTTACATGTTAAATGTTTTTCAACCCCAATTCCAGAGAATTTCGGACTCGTGGGACATTTGCAATAAAATCAAGAATCTGTGATTTGTTCATCAGCTCAGACCTCTGAGCTTCTGAAGTCAAGAGAGATTGGACCAAAAATGTAGCTTTCAAAACCTAAACAATTAAAGTTAATATTACAATACTATAAAACAATTGTGAAAGATAATGATGATTTCAACAGATAAATACTTCAAACTATTTTTGTACACATACTGTACTATACTGTATGAAAGAAATAACATTTATAATAATATAATATAAAAAAACAGTTTTACAATAAGCGAATAAATAATGCGGTTTTTAAAGTTCAGTAATAATTTGGTGAGATATTGTGTGTTACGGGGAGAATGAGATGTGCGACGTTTGGATCCATTTGCAAAGCTTTATTTAAAGATGTGGTCAAAACAGGCGAGGGTTGATCAATGTCAAACAGGTCTATGGAGGGCAAGACACAAGAGTAGTCCAGTGAATAGGCATGATAGATATCCAACGAACAATATCCAAACAAGGTAATCCAAAGGGTTAATCCGAAACACAGGCGATGGTCCATGCAAGGGGTAAACAGTATTCGTACAGGGCGAGACGAGAGGGGAAATCCAAGACAATATATTTCAGGGTAGGCAGAGATAATACAAAAACAAGATACACAGGCTGAATGACACAAAATGAATTTAAAATAGTTAAAAATAGAAAATTATGATACATAAAATACAGTGCAGTCAGTTTGGACGTAGCATAGTGCTCATTTACTAAATGCACAGATAAACAGATGAGTTTTGACTCTTGACTGAAAACAAAACATCTAATTCTTGCAATGTTTTTTAGATGATAGTATGCAGATTTATTTACTGCTTTGACATGACTACTTAAACTAAGGTCTGTCTCCAGAATCACACCAAGATTCCTGACTTGATCTTTAGTTGTTTGACCCCTAGAGTCTAGGTATGCATTAACCTTGAAAACTTCATCTTTGTTTCCAAAAGTAATGACTTTTTCCTTGTTTAACTGAAGAAAGTTCTGCCACATCCAGCTGTTAATTTCATCAATGCATTGGCAGAGGGAGTCAATGGGGCTGTAGTGATTTGGTGATAAGGCTAGGTAAATCTGGGTGTCATCAGCATATCTGTGATAGGCAATTTGGTTCTTTCTCATTATTTGACTTAGTGGGAGCATATACAGGCTAAACAAGAGTGGTGCAAGAATTGAGCCCTGTGGGACTCCGCATGTCATGGACGTCCACTTAGACTTATGCTCTCCTAGACTCACATAATAATCTTTCCCTTCTAAATATGACCTGAACCAATGGAGTATTATCCCAGAAAGCCTGATCCAGTTTTCCAGAATATTTTACAAATATCATGAAGTATGCAAACGTCTCTTCAGCGAAACAAAAACATCATGTCATGTCATGGTTCATCACCAAAGTCATTCAAACCTCTCCAGATATAACAGAATTAATGGCAGTCTTTGGAATAAAACAGACAGGCTCCTCTGGTGTAAAATATTCTTCAGGATCCACAACATAAAGTTTTACAGTCCACCATATCTTTTCAAAAACATTTTCCCCTACCTCATTAGCAGACACTGGAAATTAATGTTTTACTAAATCTTGCATCATGCAAAAACTTTCCAAACGTATGCAAATGATTACTATGTTTAGTAAACAGGACTTCTCGTTGGTGAAACACACAGCACTCTTCTAGGAGTATAAGGAGTATTTGGAGAGACAGTCAGCCACAGGAGTCACAACGTCTTCAGTGTTTAACCACCATATCCTAAACCTTATTTAGCAAACACTGGGATGTCAGCACATAAAGGACGAAAGAACAACTGTCACAGGTGTGGGTGCAAGCCAGGGGCAGTCGAGGACTTGAGTGCAGGGTTAGACAGGCTTTACTGAAAGTCCAAAAATAAAAATAACAGCAACAAACAACAATGACAACAACTGCTCCCACAGCACAACAATAACACTGCAGAAAAGAGCACATGGTAGGGTGAATTCCTGGTCTTGTCAGACCCCAAAACATAGGAGTGTCATGATTCTGTCACCCAACACTAGAAAGAAATTCAGTTTCAGTCAGAGTGATATGGGTCAAAAAAATAAAGTCATAATTCATCCTTTTAACAAATAGTATAGGATACAATTTGCTGCTTTATCTGGACAAATGTTTGACAACTTAGAGTCATCTTAGCTTAATCAAACTGATTATTTTCTGGAAATCTATTCACTCTTAGGCCATAGAAGATGTAGTAGAGTAATTCAGATATCTGATAAAAGCCCCACAAGTGATCCACATAACAATTAACATCTTGTGAAGTGATCCATCATCAAAATCCATCAAGATGTTTTTAATTGGAAACATTTGTTGTTGGCTAAAATACAAGTCCTCTGCTCTCCATTATATTGCTTTATTCTGTGAAAAAGCCATTTCATCTGAATAGGGAGAGTACATATCAAGTGCAAACAGTCCAAAACAGTTTTAAACAAATATTTTGGTGGATTGGCATGAGATCTTGACAGGGGATGGATATTTTCTCTGGAGGAAGAGTTATAATGGATTATGGATTGTTAATTTTGGCCAGACGTACAGTTTAAAGTTAAAAAGCCTTAATAAAAAAAGAAAAAAAACTTTCTTTTTTTCACAAATACACAGCTTTTCACTTCATAGGATCTACTGGTGACCAATATCTGGACAGTTGACCACAGCAATCAATTGCTTTTTAAATGCATTTACTTAATTAATTTGTAATTAATTTGTAAAAATAAATATCGGAAAATGGATTAATGATGCACTCACTTATTATATACATTTTGTAAATTATGAACTCAAAAAAGTTAAGGACTGCAGCTTTAAATCCTCATTAAACACCACGTGTGCTTATGGGATCGGTTCAGTCATTCACTCACTCGTTTTGACCGAAAGAGTCATGACTTCTATTCAGTAATTGGCCATCGATTCAGACCAATAGATTTGTGAATCGTTTGTCTGATTCATTAAAAGAATCAGTTCAAAAGCGCGAATCGGATATCACGTCGATTTTCCCGCCCTCACGCAGAATAATTGCGTCATTTCTGCCCGGGTTTTCTCGCTAGCGGTTTCTTCACGCGCTCCCGCCATCAACTTCTGCAAAACGTATGCTTTTTTATCTTTATAAGCTATACAAATATGATTTAATTCCTCGGTCTTTAGTAATGCAATTGAAGGACACGATTAAACATTTACAGTTCACTCGTTAGTGTCGAATATTTAACATAAGTGATCAATGGTAAAATGCCACGGTCCAATTAACGTTAGCCGCTTTTGGTGTAACGTTATATACTTACCTCGGTTTAATTATTTTCACTTAAATGTATCTATATTATTATAGTTACATAAACGACGCTATCTGCTTCCTCTGTTAACTCCGATACCTAACGTCAGGCGTTTTAAATGAGGTTGTCGTTGAAAGAGGTTTAACCTCGTGCAGAAACTATAATGACCGATTAAAATGTAATTTAAATCCACAAAGTTAACAGATAAGTGAATTATTCTGGTGTAGGACCTGATTTTCACTGCATTTTGTGTTCTGTAACAGATCTTGCAGATATTTAATTGACGTTAATCCTCTCTCAGCTGCGCCGCTCATCATGGATGACTGGGAGGAAGATCAGGTAAGGCCCACCACACTCATCCTCTCGTGGGTGGAACTTCACTGTCCAAACAGTTATTCTTTTCTTAAATAGTTTTGGGAACACATTAGACTGTAATTTGTTTCGACATGTAACATTACATTGTTTGTGAGTAGTATGAGTTAATTAGTGAATTTGGCAGAAGTTTGTATGGTTTGCATTTGGTAACGTGAGGTGCTTTTATGCTAAGCTACTTGCACTGCATTCGAGGTGTAGATGCGATATATCAGTTCATAAACTCCTATGACTTTAAGTTTTTGCCAGAAGTTTTGTGTAATAGGAACAACAGGTGCGTTCTGGGACAGAAATCAAACCTGATTCGTTTCAAAGTACAGACTTCAGAACCTAAAATGGATGTCAGATAAGGGAGACTAGATCTATTCCAGAACTTTACAAATTTGAATTGTAGCAATTAAACCAAATAGAATATCATTAGATACGAGGAATGTTTAATTTTATCACAATTGATACTTTGTATTTATCATTGTATCTTCAGTATGCTTTCTTCTAGAACATTAATTTAAAATTTATATAAATATATATGAGTTAAAGTTACTAACTTAATTTGTTCATTCTTTTACAGGGCCCTGTTGTATCCTGCAGTTCAGGTTTTGGTAAGTTAGGACAGTGGTTCTCAACCCACGGCTCGTCACCAATTCAGCGGCCCACCAGGCTGAACACAATTGAAAAAAAAAACCTAAGTTTTACAATTAATTTTTTTAATTAAAACATGTGATTAACAAATATAAAGTGTAATTTTATGTACATTTTTCATATTAATTTCAGACATGAGCAGCCCTGTACTCACATACCTTAATTAACGTTATCCATTTAACGTATCCTTACAAGTGCACACATTGGCAGAATTCAGTTCATGTGTATATATATATATTTAACAATTTTATATATATGTATGTATATATATGTATGTATATATATATATATATATATATATATATGTATGTGTAATAAAAAAAGAATAGGAAATAAAATACTGCTGCAAAGTTCGCCACTAAATAAAATTGCCTCAAACCAATATCATATAATAAAATATAATGAAAAATATAAGTACAGTGCAGCATTACCAATCCCAGCTTGTAGACCTGCTCATATAAAATATATATATATATATATATATATATATATATATAACTTTTCCAAAGTGTAAAGTGCAGCATCAACAGTCTCAGTTTTTAGACCTGCTCAGATTTCGTTGTTGCGTTGGCCCGATCGGAATTAAGAGCAAAGGTCTGTTTAAATGCTGACGGGAGCTGCGTTTGAATTACAATAGTTTTTTTCCTAGTTGTAGTTATGTTCACACTCGCGAGATGCCTTTTGAAAACCTTAGGCCGGTGACACACTGGCATATTGCACTTGTCAAACATAGTCTATTTTGCGGTCAATACTGTTGACTGTGTCCTTTACCAGTAGGCTTTATATTTATGCTCAACATGAAGTATAGATATTGCTGTCATGAAGACAAGATCCTGGTCTGTCGGCAGTCTCCCTCTGTCACCTACAGTAGTAGCAGCGTGCCAGCGCCGTGTCAGGCAAGATTCTTGTGTGTATAGACACAGAAAACGCGAAGCAGCCATCACGCAACTGACACACAGCAGAAATGCCACGCTCACGCCACGCAGCCAGTGTGTCACCAGACTTAGAATCAGCAGCAGGGCGGGATTTACGGAGACTTCCGCCACCTAATATGTTCGTTTGGAAACACGAAAATGTAAATATTCCGCACACAAAATATTGTGCACACAACACACACATGTGCACTGTACTGAACCAGTCCGGTACGAATACACGTACTGTTACACCCTTAATATGTATATGTATGTATATGTTAATTTAGAAAACAGTTTGGAGCGTGTGTTTTTTTTTTTTGGTTATTAAATAAGATTTTGTTTTTAAGTAATGACCCAGCTGTGAGTTGATCAAACTATTAAGGCTGCATGATAATGGTCAAAATGATAATCACGATTATTTTGATTAAAATCATGATTATTAATAAAGATTTTCTATTCTGCTAAAAAAAAAATGCTAAAACCAGCCTAAACTTAGCTGGTTAAGGCTGGTCTCCCAGCTTGGTCAAACTGGTTTTAGCTTGGTGTTTCAGCTGGTCAACCAGCATGACCAGCTAAGGAAGTGGTCAAAACCCCTCTAAAACTAGCCTTTGACCAGCAAAGACTGGGCTGAATGACCAACTAAAATCTGTCAACCTGCTTAGGCTGGTTTTGGATTTAGTCCACCCAAATATGAAAATTGTCATGAATGACTCTCCCTCATGTCGTTCCAAACCAGTAAGACCTCCGTTTATCTTCAGAACAGTTTAAGATATTTAAGACTTAGTCCGAGAGCTCTCAGTCCCTCCATTGAAACTGTACTGTCCATGTCCAGAAAGGTAAGAAAAACATCATTAAAGTAGTCCATGTGACATCAGAGGGTTAGTTAGAATATTTTGAAGCACCGAAAATAAATTTTGGCCCAAAAATAACAAACTATGACTTTATTCAGCATCGTCTTCTCTAATATATTTTTGATGGCCTTTAAAAAAAAAAAATGTATTGCATTGTTCCGGTCTGCAGACAACTTTGGATACCTGGTTTACGTGAATTTTTTTTTTTGTTCTTTGTACTTGAGCACTTATTGGATCTTACTACATGTAGGCCTGTCGTGATAGTCTATAAATCAATTAATCACGTTTTTTTTTTTTTTTTTCCTCTAATAATTTTGGCCGCGATCATTTTTATTTAATGTAGCAAAAAAAAAAAACTGCAGTGTTTGGGTGCACCCCATTTTTCACAAACAATAGGGAATTTCACCCATTGCTCTTGCGTCACTCTGAAAAGCTGAGATGTTTTTAACTAGATGTGGTGCGGACGCGCCTGGAGATAACAATCTTTTCCATTATGAGCATGCATACCGCATTTGAAATAACGAACTTGAGCACAAAAAAAGACGCGATTTGTGAAGGGCCCTTTCATCGGTCATAATGTTAACTCTCGGTTAACGGTTAAACAGTCAATATGAGCATCCCTAACTGGCATATACAGTCGTGGCCAAAAGTTTTGAGAATTACATATTAGTTTTCAAAAAGTTTGCTGCTAAACTGCTTTTAGATCTTTGTTTCAGTTGTTTCTGTGATGTACTGAAATATAATTACAAGCACTTCATACGTTTCAAAGGCTTTTATTGACAATTACATGACATTTATGCAAAGAGTCAGTACTTGCAGTGTTGGCCCTTCTTTTTCAGGACCTCTGCAATTCGACTGGGCATGCTCTCAATCAACTTCTGGGCAAAATCCTGACTGATAGCAACCCATTCTTTCATAATCACTTCTTGGAGTTTGTCAGAATTAGTGGGTTTTTGTTTGTCCACCCGCCTCTTGAGGATTGACCACAAGTTCTCAATGGGATTAAGATCTGGGGAGTTTCATAAAATTTCAACATTCTGGTCCCCGAGCCACTTAGTTATCACTTTTGCCTTATGGCACGGTGCTCCGTCGTGCTGGAAAATGCATTGTTCTTCACCAAACTGTTGTTGGATTGTTGGAAGAAGTTGCTGTTGGAGGGTGTTTTGGTACCATTATTTATTCATGGCTGTGTTTTTGGGCAGAATTGTGAGTGAGCCCACTCCCTTGGGTGAGAAGCAACCCCACACATGAATGGTGTCAGGATGCTTTACTGTTGAAATAACACAGGCCTGATGGTAGCGCTCACCTTTTCTTTTCCGAACAAGCCTTTTTCCAGATGCCCCAAACAATCGGAAAGGGGCTTCATAGGAGAATATGACTTTGCCCCAGTCCTCAGCAGTCCATTCACTATACTTCCTGCAGAAGATCAATCTGTCTCTGATGTTTTTTTTTGGAGAGAAGTGGCTTCTTTGCTGCCCTTCTTGACACCAGGGCATCTTCCAAAAGTCTCCACCTCACTGTGCGTGCAGATGCGCTCACTGCTGCCATTCCTGAGCAAGCTCTGCACTGGTGACTAGGAGACGATCCTGTCGCTTGCTGGACTTTCTTGGACGCCCTGAAGCCTTCTTTACAAGAATTGAACCTCTTTCCTTGAAGTTCTTGATGATCCTATAAATTGTTGATTTAGGTGCAATCTTAGTAGTCACAATATCCTTGCCTGTGAAGCCATTTTTATGCAACGCAAGGATGGTTGCACGCGTTTGTTTGCAGGGCACCATGGTTAACAATGGAAGAACAATGATTTCAAGCATCACCCTCCTTTTAACATGTCAAGTCTGCCATTCTAACCCAATCAGCCTGACATAATGATCTCCAGCCTTGTGCTCGTCAACATTCTCACCTGAGTTAACAAGACGATTACTGAAATGATCTCAGCAGGTCCTTTAATGACAGCAATGAAATGCAGTGGAAAGGTTTTTTTGGGATTAAGTTAATTTTCATGGCAAAGAAGGACTATGCAATTCATCTGATCACTCTTCATAACATTCTGGAGTATATGCAAATTGCTATTATAAAATCTTAAGCAACAACTTTTCCAATTTCCAATATTTATGTAATTCTCAAAACTTTTGGCCAAGACTGTACACATAATATAACATACAAAATGTATTAATTTTAAGCCACACAAAGACAGCATGTTTGTATTTCTTGCTCTGAAACAGCCATAAAATAAAAGTTTATTGATCTTTGAAAAGGTGTACATGTGTTATGCCGTTATCATTATTAGTTACTGGTCTTAGAATGACAATATTATCGTGTATCACAATAATTTCACCTTGTAGTCAGGTGCGACTTATTTATCAAAATTAATTTGACATGAATCAAGAAAAAACATAACCATCTGCACCCGCGAGAGGGCGCTCTATGCTTCTCAGTTCTTCAGTTCTGTAGACGGTAATCTTTTCTCTTGGTTCTAAATAAATGCGACTTATGTATTTTTCGTCGTCATGATGTATTTTTGGACTGATGCAACTTATAGTCCTAGAAATACGGTTTACATTTTTCAAAATATCTGCATATTTAATGTACCTGAATGTACACTTAAATTTCAAATGTAATGTTTTACTTGCAGGTCTGAGCTCTAGAGGTGCAGATGGAGGATTCAAGAGCTTCTATACAGGTTCACTCTCCTGTTTTGTACATGCAGTCATTTGTAACTTTTCAGACAAAAGCAAATACACAGTAATTGACCAACATTGACCGTAATGCCTATAGCACAGGAACCCCTACTGTCTTGCAGATTTAATTACCAACCCTGATTCAAAACTAGTTACCAAGTTATCCCGAAAGCCTGGACTAGCTGGTCCACATGTGTTTGAGGTTGGAGATGAAATCTGCTGGACGCTAGCTTTCCATCAGCAGAATTGAAAACCCCTTTTATAGCATTCGTGTTTTTGCAGCTATGAAAAAGAAATATTAGATGCTAACTGTTAAAGGACTATAAGCTGCGTCTTTTAGACAGCCTGCTGTTGTTCTGCTCTTAATTCAATCCTAACACATGCAAATTCTGTCTCCAAATTCCACTACCTGAAGTAAATCCAGTAACATGCATTTTTCACTTCTGTAAATTACTGAAGGATCTGTACAGAATGTTTAAAATGTGTGAGTAGCAAATCACAAAATGCTTTTTTTTTGTAGGAAGTACAGGAAACGGGAAGGCAAACAATGAAGGTTTGTTTCCATTTTTCACTTTGGCTGTTCCTAGTGATGCACCAATCATGATTTTTCATGACCGATACAGATTTTTATATATATATTGGAGGTGTGCAGCGAAGCTAGTATTTGTATCTGTAACCATCACAATTATTTGTATCTGTATTCGGCTAAAACCTGGGAGTAGGCAGAGCTTGAACCGGAACTAGTTGCGAAGACCGTTAAGGTTATCACATAGTTATCACTGAACAAACATGCGGTGTTTAACAAAAAAAAAAAGTAATGATTATAACATTTATTTAAATATGTTCTAACAGTCGAAGCGGATACCCTTTGTATAGACTAAGTTTCAAGCGCGAGATCGAGTCCCATTTTGGGGACCTTTCGTAATTTGTGTGTGTGTGTATATATATTTAAATATTTTCTAATTAAAACAGAAACTTCCTATGCAGTTTAGAAAATTTTAAAATTGATTTAAGTAATTTCCAGGAAATGCATGGAAAAAGGCAAGTGCAACACTATTTCATTTGCGCTCATTTCATTTATAAAATTGACATTCATTTACTTTACACACTTGCTACTGCATTGTAAAATTAGTTTATAAATCAACATGATTTCCTTTGGCTCACTGGTTCCTGCGCAGTTTAAAAAAGTAGCTATTTCCCTTAAGTAATATTCAGGTCTGGAAAAGTATGGAAAAAATGAGAACAGAGTATGGAAAAATATTTGTGCTAGAAACTAATTGTCCTATTCAGTGTTCTAGAGTATACACTTAATTTCTAGTAGAGAGCTTTCATGACAGGTTTAGTAATCGTCTGAACACGACTGAATTAATTCAAGGCGCACTTTTTCATTAAGCATAAATCTTTAAGCAGTCTTAAGTCTTTTTTTTTTACTTCACTAAACAAATGTGCGTGTGCCACTCAAACCAGCAAAACATAATGAAGCAAACATGTATGCCTAGTAGGAAATATATCTGTATCTGAGCTGATTATTAGCCTTCTCTTGACAGAGAGCTAGTTTGGTTTTTGAGAGATGCGCAGAGACTGCAACGCAGCTGTTTGATTGATGATCGCGCAGTGCTTATTCAATTCATTCATGTATCATTTCCTAGCCTACAAGGTTTAAATCATTCCCTTTTAAATATACACACACAGAACATGTATGATGTATTAGTTTAGTTGATCTTACTCTTGCCAAGCTGATTTCTGAGAGTTGCACAGAGAGGCAACATCAATGATTATTTAACATGAGGCCATATGACCACAACTTTGAGTGATTTTATTTAAAGATAGTGATCCATATCAAATATGTATTTCCTGTAAATAAGGTTGCTACAATCATTATATCTGCACTAGGGGTCGAAATCGATCGAAATTAAGTCACAGTCTCGAACTTCGAATTAAAAAAATGGAATCGTCGATGCTGCCATGCCCCCATGTTGTATGACGGCAAATCAATGACAAAAATAACAGAGCATTCAACTGATGCTGGCGCGCGCGCTATATGGCTTCCGCGAGAGGAAAACTGAATCGGATGCGAAGAAACAGGAGCCCGCGAGCTCATTTCAAACTCTCGCGCGCGCGTGACATGTACTCTGCGCGCAATAAAAGCCCTCGCGCGCGCATGCTCATTCCCCACATCCTCGAGCTCGATCATCTCACCTCTGCTCGCGCGAACAATTGTATTTTTGTTAGTCGTGGGGCGGGGCTTGCTGTTTTAGTTGTTATCTCAAATGTCATTGGTTATTCCCCTTTTCCTAAAGTCAGTATTCGACGCCTGTTAGAAAATGATTAATAATTGACTTGACTTGATCCATGACTTCATCAGTGGACCAGATACATGCGAGTAATCATTTCTTTTGCTTGTTTAATTTATTTTTGTCTTTAATGTAATTTAATGCATTGTTTATAGAGTAGATCTTTTGTAGATACTTGATTAACTGGATTTCTTCTGATTGCTAGTGATTGCAGTCTTGTAATAAAGATACACATATTTTACAGACTGTAATAATGCACACACACACACACACATACTGTACATAATATATATATATATCTAAATGAATGACAGTGAAGTGTTTTATCTTTAATCTTTTAAATAAATACATCGTAATATTTGAAGGTTAGTTTAGTAATTTTTTTGTTTTTGTTTTTGTTATGAACTTGAATGCCATCTTTTGTGAAGACTGCACTTACAACAGAGAAACTGGATGGCAGTTTATTTTAAGTTTTCAATTGACTAAAGATATAAGTTATTGTTACATTATGTTGTTAATAAAAGTTTTAAATTTGACAATGTAATGTGGTACATCGCAAACAAAGGTCAGATATTATATTGCATAAAAGTCTAGTTTGAAAAATGACAATCTGTGCTTTAAAGAGAATAAATGTAAAAATCGAGGATCGAATCGAACCGTGAGCTTAGAATCGAAAATGCAATCGAATCGAGGATTTGGAGAATCGTGACACCCCTAATCTGCACTGTTTACTTCACTGGTTTGCACTCCATCTACCATGTGCTGCTTTACTCATCTATCTTTTTTCATTACTTATTTGTATAGTTGTACTTTATATTTTATCTGTATTGAAAGGGGAACTTAACCCTTGGTTAGAGCCTGACTCCACCCACTGGCAATATTTGAAAAGTGGGAAGAGCACAGCGGAGATGGAGGGGAGGAACTGGGGGCAGGGCTGAGTGCGTGGGGCGTGAACCTGAGACCCGCAGTGACTGGTTGATTGACAGCTGCTGTCAGAGTCGCTAAAATGGAAAGTGACTGTAGTGACGCAAGTAGCTTTGCAACAGAGCGTTCATATGAAGTAGAGGACTTCTCTCTGTAGTGTGGTACAGCCTACTGCAGAAATGAATATCAAATGTAAAATAAAATGTAGCCTGCTGTTACTTTAAGAGCTGTCCGGATTTTTTTATTTATATGCATTTAAGCAGATGCTCTTATCCAAAGCGACTTACGTTGCATTCAGGCTAACAATTTTTTCCTAACATGTGTTCCCTGGGAAAAATATTTAGATAATTTAAGTACGTCCCATTTTGCAAATGTCACGTTACATGATTTTACTGATTTGCACGGGGAAATTGGGCTTTTATGGAGGAACGAAAGCACAGTGCTGCAAAAGTCGGAGTAATGGTGCACAATAATCGTTTTATCAGTCAAAACAACACAACACGCATTCAATAAGATGTTCCTTAATCGGCATTCAGTATTTCTTATTTTAAAAATAAAAAATCTTTACTGGTATCACAAACTGTAAGATATTGCCCATCCCTAATTTGGAATTGTGATTCCTGAAAGTTAATGTCATGATCCAGCTCTAAATCAGACCTAAAGTGTGTCCTTGTGTTTGTAGATGGTGATGGCAGCTCATGGAAGACGACTGCTGGTGATGGATTCAGGGGCAGAGGTGAGTAGGTCAACTTTTTCATATTCGATGAAAGGCTAAAGGCCTTATTTATTTTTAATCTGGATGTGTATAAATATGAATAAATTAACTAATTAATGAATGAGAACCATTTACTGTAAAGCAGTTCTGATTAGGGAGGTGCAAAACTACATATTTTAAAAATGGCCTTTTCAGAGGTTTGCCTGAATTCCACATTTAAACTTTGTAATTTGAATCCAAAGTTGTTTGTGTGTATCTCCTGTAAGCTTATGTACATGGTGTTAAACCAGCATTGTTTGTGTTTTAGGAGGAAGGGGAGGATCACGAGGAGGAAGAGGAGGCTTCAGAAATACCTTTAAATCAGGTGTTATTACATTCTTCATTCCCCTCAACAGAAGTCTGGTTTTAAGGATTTCAGTCAATTTTTGTTATACTCAAAAAAAAAAAAAAAAAAAAAAAAAAAAAAAACACACACAAGCTGCCTTTTAAAATTATGTGATCTGAAAGCTTTTTTCATTCATTGCAATATTTTGATACGTCTTCCAAACCTTTATGGGTGAAAGCAACTTACTGTAAAAGACATGAGTGTGAGGCTAAATCTCTCCGAATGGCATTGTTGTGCCCTTGAAGGGCACTGTGGAATGGTCCCCACATCAAGAGTTGTTTCGGATGAATTTCCTTTCTACAAGTTTGTTAGAGAAGGATACATAGTAAACTACTTCATTGAAGTGACCATCACATTTATGATAATGTGACCACGGGTGGCGACTCTATTATAGCACAAAATGAAGATCAGAAGGTCTGTTTAAAATGCAGTGTAGTTTACTGAAATTCCTGACAACAAATTGACAAATTGAGCATAATTATGGTTATCAACTGTTATTGTGCAGTCTTGCATGTATGCATTTTAATATTGATTTTTACATGACATTCTTGCTCATTTTTCAGAAACTGATGAAAATGAAAACAATGAGGGTAAGGTGTATTTATTATTATTTTTTTTTAAACAAGACATGTTTTTATGACTTGCGCTGCATTGCTTCATGGACCTGGTCTCTTTGTTGCAGGTTGGAAAGATGAAGGCCAAGGAAGAGGTCGTGGTGGATCCCGTGGGGGTTTCCGCGGTGGATTTCGTGGTGGTTTCCGTGATGGTTGGTTCTTGGAATAAACTTTGACTTGCTATTTATGCTAGAAAATAGCCATGCATGTTTCTTGTCATCTCCTTCTGCTGTATGTGAAGTTGGGTGCCTGATGCAATGTGGATTGTGTATTTTAGTGGTCATTATACACACATTTAACCACACAACATTGCCTTTGACCAATCATGGTAAAGTTGTGTAATGACTAGTTTTTAAAATGTTCATTGCCTGTTTTTAAGGTGGAAATGAAGAGACTGGGAGAAGAGGCTTTGGAAGAGGTGATGAATTTGTTGATGTCGGTGTAAATTTTCACAATTTAAAACTTTTTTTTTTTTTAAATTACTGTTCTTGTTTATCTTCCAGAAAATGACGAAAATGGCACAGATGAGGGTAATGTCTTTTTCTGAATAATAGACATTTGTTTATGACTCTGTGTCATGGAGCCCATCTGTTTGTTGCAGGTTGGAAAGGAGGTGAAGGCCGAGGAAGAGGTCGTGGAGGCTTTCGTGGGGGCTTCCGTGATGGTTAGTTGTAGTTATAATGTGATGAGATAGTGGCTGGAAGACACGAGGCGTTAAACTAGTACAGCTATGTAGAAAGTTAGTTGCCTGGGCCAATGGTGAATTGTGCAGTTTAGGTTATAGTACATGTTTGACCACAGCTGCCGTTGACCAGTCACAACGGAGTAATTTAATATTTGTATTTGTCCTGCTTTTAAGGTAGCGGTGATGAAGAGACCGGAAAAAGAGGCTTTGGAAGAGGAGGTAACATTTTAATATTCATGTGTTGTGTTTTTTTTTTTTTTTTTTTGTAGTTGGTGAGTATCTTATGGGTTCAATTGAGCTCTCTTTAATGACACTGTAGGTTTCAGAGGACGGAATGAGGAAGTGTTTTCCAAGGGTAATTTACTACATTTGTAGTAACTAGTAAGTAATGAACCTTTGCGTTTTAATTGGCTTAGTTTTTTTTTCTTCCTAATTGTCCAGCTTCAACAGCAGACAAGCCAGATCAAGAAGCAGGTGAAAATGCAGGTGGGTCATTTTCTTTCAATGCAAGTCATTGCTTTATACAGCGTAAGATTTATAGTTGACTTGTTTTATATCCAGAATGAACTATTCATTTGTTTCTGTTTCTTGTAGGACCCAAGGTTGTCTATGTGCCGCCTCCCCCTCCAGAAGAGGAGAGTTCAATATTTTCCCATTATGCCACGGGCATTAATTTTGACAAATATGATGACATCCTTGTGGATGTGAGTGGCAGCAATCCTCCAAAGGCTATTATGGTAAGTTATTAGAGCATATATATTGTAATCCATTTTAACTTTGACTATTAGAAGTTGTATTATCAGTGTGATTTGTAAATGCAGTAATAGACCATAATCTATTATAGCCCTGCTGGTGTTTTTCTGAAGTAGGGATGTAAATTTCTGATGGTCGTTTAACGATCGATTAATCGTTAACCTTCAAAATGTGTCTATTGCAGTGGTGCGGTATGACAGGATTTGCAAAACCTACTCAAAAATAAAAGCTTTATCACCCAAATTAAAAGGGGGTTAGGTCAAAAAAAAAAAAAAAAACAGCAGGAGTATAAAGTGAATAGATGCAATTATGATCATTTGGTAAAACGAAGAGCGTGTGCCATACATTTGGGCTCCTGAACACGCTGAACGTGCTTCTTTAAATGGTTTAACGGAGTATTATGACCATTACTTAATTTGATCCTGCTGGGTCCTGTTCCAGAAAATGTCAGATTTGGAGATTTGCATCCCGGTAGGCCTATTTGTTTTAAAAAAAATCTGTCAGTTTTGGTTTACAGTGCATTAGATGTGATCTTTTTGGAGAAAGATATAATCTGTAAAAGTGGTTACTTTTATTTGTGCGCTCACACAATAAAAAACAGAAGATTTGTGCACTTGTAAAATAAAGTAAAACAATTAGTGTTGTCATCCTTTACATGCGTTATAAGTCAGATGTTATGCTTATATATTAGGGGTGTAATGGTATGCAAAAATCACTGTTCGGTACGTACCTTGGTTTTAAAGTCACGGTTCGGTTCATTTTCAGTACAGTAAGGGAAAGAAATGCAAACATTAAACTGCAGGTTGTTTATTACTATACACTTTTTTTTTTTTTTTTTTTTTTTTTTAGACCAGGCTCTTGTCTTCATGACAAAAATATCTATACTTCATGTTGAGCATAAATATAAAGCCTACTGATAAAGGACACCGTCAACAGTATTGACCGCAAAATAGACTGTGTTTGACAGGTGTAATATTTGAAAATCGATAATTCATTTATTTTTTAAACTACATTTATATCTGAATTTGTCAACCTATAGACTTTCAAACATCAGTGTCATGAATTTATATGTATTTGTGTACAAAATGACATATAAACATATTTTCCTATTGTATTTTGCCTGGAAACGCTTTCAACACGCTTGCGTGTCTCGTGAAAAATAGACGTTGGTTCTATTTCTAGCATGCACGCGTTTTCCGCGCGGCTCGAGCCGCGTCTGAGATGCGCGTCTCAACGCAGGCAGCCTGCAAGCTCTAACCTGTTAACATGGGAGCCGCACGCAGCTGAGATGCTTGCGCCACACATCCAGTGTGTCGCCGGCATTAGAATCAGCTGCAGGGCGGGATTTGTGCTAAACATGGAGACTTCCGCCACTTAATATGTTCGTCTGAAAACACGAGCACAAAATATTGAATTCCGTCATTTGGTACACGCGTGCACCGAACCGAAAGCTCTGTACCGAAACGGTCCAGTACGAATACACGTACCGTTACACTCCTATTATATATAAAGTTTATTATATTATAAATAAAGTGCAGTGCATTAAACAGGTACACTTTTTTACCGTTAAAAATAAGGAACTGGTTGTAATACTCTTACTAGTTGTAAATTTTAAATTAACTGCTTTCCAGTTTAAGGTGTCAATCTGGAACACATCTGAATGATACCTGTCTTTTTGTCAATTATCTCGGTTGCTTAAATTTTACAAGACATTGATGGGAAAAATATTCTTTATTGTGTCTACACAGGCTCATTTTCACAAGCAGTTTTGTTTACGTAGCATGCTCAGAAGCTATGAAAATAGGGCAAAATGGCTACAAATTCAACAGTACTTCAAAATGTCACTCACATGCTCACTCTCTCTTACAGACTTTTGATGAAGCAGGACTTTGTGAATCACTGAGAAAGAATGTAACGAAGTCTGGATATGTGAAGCCTACTCCTGTCCAGAAACATGGGATTCCCATTATTTCTGCTGGACGAGATCTAATGGCTTGTGCCCAGACCGGATCAGGAAAAACGGCAAGAACAACCCTCTGACAGGCCGTTCTTATTAAACGCCAATCTTCGTTCTGAAGTGGTTTGTCAGTGATTGTAATTACCGTTTGCTTGCTCTGTGCCATCCGTCAGGCGGCCTTCCTGCTGCCCATCCTTCAGCGGCTGATGGCTGATGGTGTGGCTGCCAGCAAGTTCAGCGAGGTGCAGGAGCCCGAGGCCATAATCGTGGCCCCCACCAGAGAGCTCATCAATCAGATCTATCTGGAGGCCAGGAAGTTTGCATATGGGTACACATTTTACAATTTTCAGCTGCTTTTTTTATATACATTGATGTAGAGTTTTACATTTAGAATTTTCTTGGCTTAAAGTAATTTTTTAAATTAGACTTTGTTTGGAATAATTCTAATTTTAAACTGTATATATGAAAACAGAAATATCTTTGCAGTTTTATTTAACAAAAGGCATGCAAATAGTAACCAACCTTTGACATACAAGACAGTTAATTTTCTCATGTGTTGCCCTGAACTTCTGTCTGCTTCTGGCCATAGAGACATACCCCTTAAAATCAATAGAAAAATAAATCCCAAGTAAATCTGCAATTGTCTTCTGAAATTTTACTGCAGAACATTATGCACAGTAGAGCTTAACGATTATGAAAAAAAATCATACTTGTCGATTATTCCCTTAATTGCGTTTTTATTAATTTCGATGATCACAATTTAAATAGATTGATGAACTGCACTGTAGAGCTGAGTATTGATACAGATTTCACCTTTATATAGCTTTTTCTACAATGCTTGATTCGGATTCATAACTCCTCATTAGCTTTGTATGAGCTCCCTCTTTTATTATATATTGCTTGTAGCTTCCAGGTTAAAAATGATGGCAGTATAAAGTGTGGTTTTGAATCTTGTGTAGGACCTGTGTGCGTCCTGTGGTGGTTTATGGTGGAATAAATACTGGATACACAATTCGAGAGGTGTTAAAGGGCTGCAATATTTTGTGTGGGACCCCAGGACGATTGCTTGACATCATCGGTCGTGGAAAGGTAATGCCTCCCCAATGTACTAAAGTATGCATAAACGATTGGATATATAATGTGGCTATGAGTTGTTGTGGTTTTACTTTTCTGTGTCAGGTTGGCCTGAGTAAGCTGCGGTATTTGGTTCTGGATGAAGCAGACAGGATGCTGGACATGGGCTTCGAGCCAGATATGCGTAAGCTGGTGGGATCTCCAGGCATGCCTTCAAAAGAGGATCGACAAACCCTCATGTTCAGCGCCACCTACCCTGAAGATATTCAAAGGTCTGTCTCTGAAACACTTTAAAGGTCAATTCATGCTGTACTGCAGACACATGCGTCGGGTTTTGTCTGATTGAAAGATGCTAAATGTTCAATCTGCTTTTTGAAACTAGTGTAAAAGGTTACAAAGTTTCAAAAATAACAAAAACCATTAGAATAGATATGTCCAAACTAGTTCTGAGAGCTCAAAAATTGCTCTGACATGATTGTGCTTCCATTGCTTTGTTGCACTCAATCTAGCTACTAGAGTGAGTCTAATGTAAACACCCCCTTAAAGGGAGGGTAAAATGCTAGTTTTCACTCAATATCGTGTTAATCTTGAGTACATATAGAGTAGTACTGCATCCTTCATAACTCCAAAAAGTCTTTAGTTTTATTATATTCATAAGCGAAAGATAGACTGTACCGATTTTTCCCGGAAAAACATGAGCGCCTGGAGGCGTGACGTGTGGGCGGAGTTAAAGAATCACGAGCGCCAATAGGCTTTTGCGTTGATAGCGTTTGGAAACTGTGAAAGAATCAGATCCCGAGGCTGAAACTGAATGAGAGCAGCATCAGCAACGACTCGCTCCGAGCGGGGCTCAAACCCGGGTCTCCGGCATGGGAGGGGATGCACTAACAAGGAGACAGAGATATTTGAAGCAGTTTTACTCACCGCCTGCGGTTCCAACACACGATCGTGACCCTCTTTAGTTGGGATTGCATCATCCTTAAGAAATAAACGATGTGCAAATCCGTCGTCAAACTGGGCCTTGTTTGTAAAACAAGCATTTTCGAAATGCAGGGAACAAACACAAACACTTGCACAACTCCGTTGATGCTCTGTAAAAATAAACTCCATCCACTGGTCCCTTAATGCTGTTTCTCTTTTGGTAATCTGTGCAGGGTTGTCTTGCCCTGGCAACCAAAAACACACTTCTTTTGTGACATTTCGCGACGCTCTCGCTCTGATCAGTGAAGTCTGTTGTGCTCTCAGTGCTCTGCTATACGGGAGCGCGCGCTCTTCCGGCAGAAGTGCCTCAGGACCCATATAAGGAAATTCAGCTCCATCTAACGTCACACAGAGCCATACTCGGAAAAAAAACTTTCCGAAACTTGTGACAAACCGGAAGAGGTATTTTTGGAACAGAAATACTCCTTCAAACGTACAACTTAATTTTTGAAACTTTGTCCATGTTTAGCACGAGAATCCAACTCTTTAACAGTGTAAAAAACTCAGTATGCATGAAATAGCATTTCACCCCCCCCCCCCCCCCCCTTTTAAAAACTTCTGATTAGAGTCAAATTTAAAATCAGATTAATTACACGTGGCTTTAAACGATCCTAGTCAGCCACACAACTAGATTTTGAAAATGTTTTGCCCCCTCTGTTGTATGATAGGATGGCTGCAGATTTTTTGAAAGTGGACTACATTTTCCTTGCTGTTGGTGTGGTTGGTGGAGCATGCAGTGATGTGGAGCAAACTATCATTCAGGTGGACCAGTACTCCAAGAGAGACCAGCTGCTTGATCTGCTCAGATCTACAGGTACATTCACATGAATACACCACTGATTATTTCACATTGAGGCCTTACTGAAAATCCATATGCAATTTACTTATTGAAGTATAAACCTGTTGATAACCTTGTGAGAAACTGATGGATATTCAAGTTATTAAATTAGTTCACACCTTTAAAAGGGGTCATGAATGGCGCTGGGCTGTATACCGGTTCCTACCGAATACCTTTTCTTTTGATCTGAATTTTTTTAAAAACGCAATACTGGTGCATGTTTAAACCACGTTTGGAGTGCCACGCTGTTTGAGAGGGGTCCCTCTCTGTGTGTTACGAAGCGTGAAAGTACTGAAGATGAAGATTTTCAATTTTGAGATTCAAATATTCGTTTTATTATTAAATAAAAAATTAGATTTGTCTGTTATAAGCCCTTTTAAGAATGTTCAGTTGTAACTGATTTAATCAAATGTAGCAGTAAGAGGTTTATACTTTGACATTTTTCCACCGTATGTGCATCTTTGTAGGGTTCAGAAACAGTAGAAAAAAATATAATTGTAACTGCTTTGTGCTAATGCAGTACATATAGTTTGGAACTGATTTTCCAATAGTTTGGTATTGATTGTATCCTGTAACCAGTTGTGTAAAACTGATTCCTGTTTATTCACTTATTTTTGTGAAATCCAGTTTTGCATCAATTTTATACATGTAAGATTTATATGGTTTGTAAAGAATTAAATGTTGACATCAACTTCGATGTTCATATCCTGAGCAAACGGATGTGTTTTATGGCACTTTGTTTGCAATTACAGGGACTGAGCGCACGATGGTCTTTGTTGAAACCAAAAGAAGTGCTGATTTCATTGCAACATTTCTCTGCCAGGAGAAGCTGTCCACTACAAGCATCCATGGGTATTTTTATTTCCTGTCCCTTTCTGTAATTATATTTTTTCATCAACACATTATATCAGAGCGAACATGTTATTGAAGAAAACAAGGCAGTTATAGATGCATGGTGTTAGAGATCCTTTCTGACCAAAGCTTTTAACTGAATTTTATTCCTTTTCTGAACAGTGATCGGGAGCAGAGAGAGCGAGAGAAGGCTCTCAGTGATTTTCGCACAGGCCAGTGTCCGGTGCTGGTGGCCACGTCTGTCGCTGCCAGAGGCCTGGACATTGAGCAGGTCCAGCACGTTGTGAATTTCGACCTGCCCAGCAGCATCGACGAATACGTCCATCGCATCGGGAGAACCGGACGCTGTGGGAACATCGGGCGGGCCGTGTCCTTCTTCAACCCAGAGTCTGACACTCCATTAGCTCGCTCTCTGGTCAAAGTTCTGTCTGGGGTCTGTACTTTACATATAGCATCCAAGATACTTAGTGTTTTCATACTCTTTAGTTGAAAAATGTTCATATTGTGCCTATAAAATCACTTTATATGAACAACAGATTTAAATTGGGCTCTAATCCATAATAATTGATCATTGCTGAAGCAGCACCGCACATAGTCAATGCTCAAATATGTGCTTAAAAACTCATGGAATATTTGAATGAAATGTTGCATATTCTGTGTTTAAATGTAAACATAGGCAATGAACTGTATGCAGTACACACAAATATCAATAACTTCATAAACCTTTATCCCAGGCCCAACAGGAAGTTCCCAAATGGCTGGAGGAAATAGCTTTCAGTGCTCATGGAACAACAGGCTTCAACCCTCGTGGAAAAGTGTTTGCATCTACAGACACACGAAAGGTATGGCTCAACACTTCTCATGTGGCTGCCTGAATATGGAGTCAGTATAATGACGTATACATACACATAAAAAATGTTTTGCTAACAAAAATGTAAGTATTGAGGAAAATAATTTTGCTTGTTGCAAACAAAAATAAAGAATTGCAAAACATAAATGAAATGATCCATTCGCAAGCCTTTGCTCATCATGACAGGACCCGGATCAGTGAGTTGCGTCTCGGGCCGATGATGTCAAAGGGAAAACGGTATCGCAAGCTCAAATAGATTTACACGCAAAATAAAAGCAGCGTTGCAAATAAAAGATATGCCCATGGAAAATATGTATTGCAAAATCATTGCTTTCGCGCCGTTTCATTTGTTTTGCAATTCTTTATTTTTGTTTGCAAAAGCAAAATTATTTCCCTCAATACTTTAATTTGTTTGCAAAATTTTCTTTTCTTTTGATATATATATATATATATATATATATATAGCAAGCATCATATTGACTCCATACCTGAACTTGATTTGTTGTAATTTGATGCATGTCTTTTACATTTAATCATTCAGCAGACTCTTTCATCCAAAGCGACTTAAAAATTAGGACAATAGAAGCAGTCAAAACCAACAAAAGTGCAAGTGCTATTATGATTTTTAGTTAGCCTAACGGTACACGTAGCAAGTTTTTATTTTTTTATTGTATAATAAAGGAAATGGATATAACACCAAAGAAAGGAGAAGCTAGTGTTTTTTTATTTTATTATTATTTAAAGAATAGAATTATAATAGTGAGTGCTAGAGTTCGAGGGTCAAATAAAGATGCAAGAGATCGTTGAAGATGGCTAAGGACTCAGCTGCTCTGAGTTGGGTGGGTCATTACATCAGGAGGGAACATCAAATGTAAAACGAAACTTTTACTGGTTTTTGTTTGTAGGGAGGGTCCTTCAAGACAGATGAGCCGCCTCGAGCATCCGCCCCAACCCCAGCAGCTGCTGCAGATGATGAGGAATGGGAATAACTACTGAACACCTTACATTCTATTATGCAGATTTATTTTTATTTTTGTGAGTTTATTAGTATGTTTCTCCAGCATGTTTGTTGAAATGTTAATTGATTAATGTAGCACTATGGTAAAGCTGTTGCATTTAAAAAGTCACATTCTGAAAACTGTAGGTTTGATCTGAAGGACCGAGTATTAATCAAGACATGATACCTTTTAGCTGTTTGGTTTGAATTAACGATTGGATTTGTGTCACTTGTTTGGATTGAAGAGCACAACTGGATTAGTGGATTTGTTTTGCATCATCACATTAACACTTTGCTAAGAGCGTATTGAGTTTTGTGAGCTTCTACCTGAAAGTCTTTCCTACAGTGGTAGTGTATCGATCAGTTCTGTTGTTAAATGTGACAATTTGTAGGTTGTTTTTCTTGACATTTGTCTTAAAGCCTAAGTATACAAGTAAGGAAACTTGTTTTGCTAATGTACCTTGCCAGATGAAGGTAAATAAAGCGATTGTTTACCAGATGACTTGGTTTAAAAAATTTAATCTTGCTGAAATTTCACGTTCAAGACTATGCTGTACCACAGAGCAGTGCTTCTCCACTTGTTAAAATGGCTAAAAATAAAGATGGAAGTTGACATTTGATTTCTCCAAAAAGAATAAGTTTGATTTAAGTGTTGATTTCTAAACCTCAGTCTTTCTTCCTAAATATGTCTTTATGAAGACTGCTATATATTCATACAGTTCAGCGTCTCAGATTTGGGATGCTGATGGCAGTGAAGAGGCCAGAGTAGTAGATGTGTTTGCAGGTGTTGGATGGACACATACAGATGAGCCTTTGATTTCATCGATCTGATAGCTCACTGAAGTCCAGTCCTTTGTCATTGATGCAGCTTGCATCTCAAGGAAAAACCACAAAAGCCTGGCACAAAACAAAATCCTTAAAAAATAAGCTTGAGTTTACAGCAAATACATTTGTGCTCAGAATTATTCATTGGTAAATGTGATCTAGACTAAATTTGGAAATGTGTTTGGTCTTTTATTTAAAAGACACATCTAACTTAATTGAAATAAAAATGTAAATGTAAAAAAAAAATTGCCAAGAGAACATGCACACCAGGGGTGCGTTTCCTAAAAGACGCAAAGAAAAGCGGGGATTAAAATGTAAAACCTGATTTCAAATAGCCTTTCAAACCGATAGGGATCAATTTTATCTGCATGTTTATTCTTAAGCCCTTAATGTCGATCACGGATCAAATCGATGCACCATGACCAACCGCAAATATTTATACTGTTTAATGCATTTGAGACATTGTGATTTCCTCAATGCGTAACTGACATGTCACACGTAAACTTTTTAAATTTGTAAATGCTAAAAAAGTAATGCAAATCCATTTTGCTGTCAGGGTTGGGCGAGGCTCGTGACGTGAACGAGCGCTGCTGCGCGCATGCGCACTAAACCGATGGAAGGTAATCGCAAAATAGCGCAGTTATTCTGAATAAAATATGCATTCAGCTAAAATATTTGTTGTTGGACATTAAATGTGATATGTAGAATTTGGATCCTACCTACAAGTGTCTTTTTATGATGGCAGTAACTTTAAATCAGATGTAAGCTAAGGTATTTTATTTTACGGTAAGGTGTGAATTAAATAAATGGATAAACAATACAGACTTATTTTCGTAGAATTTGATCATATTTCCCAAGGATAAGAACATTTTTATTCATACTTAAAGGGATTTTATATATATATATATATATATATATATATATATATATATATATAATACAAATGTATGTTTATTAAATCTTTATGTATACCTGATAAAATATTTTAGAGCTTGGCATCACCAGAAAATGTATAGAAATACCCAACGAATTATATTGTTGTTTTTCTGTCTTTCCAAACCTAGAAATCACTTTTTGGTTCGTCTTATTAATTCATTCAATCAATCAACCAATCCTGAGTTTCTGAGCTCTCCTGGTTAAGAACCTCTGTCTTCTGTTAAAGTTAACTCTTTAATCACAAATCAACAACACTAAATTACACTAAAATGCGTACAATAAACATTTTTATTCGATATAAAACGTTAGTTTTCTGTTTAATCAATTTTGTTAACGTCCTCATTCGTTTATAAGGGTTTGTCTGCCCGCTCTGGAATTATGGGTAATGTAGTTGTTTGAAGGCTTCCTCGCGTTCCTCGAGCGTTGTGTAGCGACGGAAGCTGAACTACTAATCTCATGCGACACTTGAAAAGCATGTGCCGTTTATATACCGAGATTTATTTTCAAAACATTTGTTTGTCTCAGCAGATTGTCAGCTTTTGTCTGCTTTGGTAAATTTATAATTCAAGGTTCCTGTTTATTTTCATTTAAATAGCCTACTAAAGCTACACGGAATCTCAGGGAAGCGTATGAATAGCTACCTGTGCAAAAAAACTATTCTGTTCCTTTTATGATCCAAATTGAGTTTACGGAGGGTCTCTTGAGTTGATGTACGCTAGTGTATTTAATAATGATCGCTTGAAGGTCGTGTTTTGGTTCTTGTTTATTAGGTTATAGTCTAAATGAAGAGGCACTCGCGCATCCAGAGTCTGTCTTTGTTCATCATGTGAACTACAGATGCTCGTCTCCTTTAAGAGAACAGAAACTGAATGATTGACTCACTGATATGAAGCGCAGATGCAGGGCTCATATAATGACACCTGATGTCATATGACTCTCAGAAGTGCCTTCAAACAGCACAGCTTCAGCTCACCTGCTCTTTTCACAGGCAATTGCTTATATATTTTATACATATATATTAATGCTCTGTTCACAAACGCGTTTTGTTTAAGGATCCAAACAACAGGAAAGGTAATCTACTAAACTCTTTTGTTCTCTCTTAATCAGATTAAATCACCGTTGATTAGTGATTAGATTTTTTTTTTTTGAATGGCTTTGCTTCAGTGTGCTGGAAATGTAGATAATGTTCATTGTAATGGTAATAATGAATTTGATATACTGATTTTAACATTTAAATTCTATTTAGTTTAGGGTTTACATACTGCAGTATGTGTGCATACTGTGTATATTTATTATGTGTATATATAAATGCACATGCACATATATACAGTGTTTGTGTGTGTGTTATTTGTATGGAATTTATATTATATATTTTTTATTGATAAATCTTACATTTCTTAATATATACATAAGTGTGTGTTTATATATGCATAATAAATATATGCAGTACACACACACAAAGTATATAAACATATACTTTAGTTTTGAATGTGATTGATCGTAATTAAAAAAATTCAACCCTAATTCAGTTGATCTGAAGCACACACACACATTCTTGTACATCTGTCTTTGTGAGGACATTCATTGTCCTCAATGCAATTGCTCTGTGTGTGTGTGTGTGTTATAATAATTTGTGTTCCACAATCCTAACACAAATCTCTAAATGAATAACACATGCCTCAGCTGATGGCAGGAGTTGTGTTACTCACAGGACAGCCATCTCTGTTCTGTGACGCTTTCGAGTCTGTGTGAGACATGTCTCATTATGTCTTTTCCATGTAAAGAGTTACTGGACAAATGCCTTTCCAGGTGATGAGGGTTTAAACAAAGCACAAGCGTCATGGATGAGGACAGTAAACCGTTACTAGGATCAGTGCAAGCTGGGGAGTATTACACCGATTCATTGGACCCCAAGCAGAGAAGGTACTGTTCTTCTGCTGGCTTTAATTTAAGAACAGAATATTTCTATTTTTAAAGCTGTTTTTGCCATGAAAATAGCCTTTGACGCTGACATGGCATTAAATGAATATATACTAAAAGACGTAGAATGTTTTCATCTTGTGGAGTGATTCAGCTATGCATTAATTTTTAGGGTAAAACATAAATTGATTAAATATACTTGACAAATATTTATGGTCAAATTTTCACAGGAGCTGGGACAGTGTTTCCAGACATCAGTGCTTTCCTCCCCTAACATTTACTCAGAAAGCTGTTTCCTTGCAGGATTAATTAGCACCACTAGCCCGATTGAATTAACACTCTCTGGTATTTCACAAATACTGTCGAAGACGTAGTGCTATGTGAAACTGAAACCTCCTGGTGCTGTTCAGAAGCATATTACCTCCATGTGCATAATATTACAAAATGCATTAATGCTGAGGTGTCCAGTCCTGTTTCTGGAGATCTAGCCCCCTTCATGAGGTCACGTCCAGACCTGCTTAATGAGCTGTTTCAGGTCTGGGGCAAATATACAATGATAATTCTTTGCTTGGTCTTTCAGGCCGTTTCACGTGGAGCCCAGAAACATAGTGGGAGATGATGTTCAGGAGCGTGTGTCGTCTGAAGCTGCGGTGCTGAGGAGCAGAGTGCATTACTACGGGCGTCTGACCGCCTCTTCAGACCCACTGCTGGTGCGTCCCTGCCTCCTGCTTGACCTGGCACTAATACCTCCTAAAGGTTTAAACCTGTGTCTGGACGAGCAAGCATCAAAATATCTATAGGTGGTTTATTAGGCCTTGTGTGATCACCGTGCATGTCAAATAGCAATTGTAAGTGAATGCACAAATGCCATAAAATGCACATTTGTTTTAAAATGCTTAGGGTTTTCATTTTTTATAATTTGTACAATGGCAACTATTTTTGTCTATAACATATTACACGTTATCATGTTTATGCAACAGAGATAAGCTGTTAATATTTAATACCTTTATACAGATGTTAAGGTGCGATCACATTATAAATATTGAATCGCAGAAACTGTAGGAAAAAAGATGCATTGTTTTATTTTTTCTGAGTAACAAGTAAAACCCTGATGAATTACAGCTTGCATAGAAGCCACTTTCAGACCAAGCAGCTTTCTGTGGGTCAACAGCAAATTCATGCAACCAACTTGAACCCATTGAGAAGTCTGCAGGGGGAAATCTTTCACACATGCTCGAATTCCTCTTGAAAAAACGAGCAGATCAACAATAAATGTGGTGCAAATTTACAAAAATGGAAAATATATTACTTGTACACTATACAGTTAAGGCTTTGTGTTTTAGTCAGACCTTAAAATGACACATGAAAATGAAAAATTGTGAATCATATTCAAAATGATTCATTCATTCGACACCGGTCCAATGAAGGTTTACAAAATTTACTCGGACTTATGTCTTTCAAAACTTGTGGAAATATCCTTTTTATGTGAAATGAAATGTAGCTTTGGAGTGAACAAACAAACACTTTGACTTAAACAGTGAAGATATTTATATTCCAGTTAGTCTCGAGCCAAAATCTCATGATTGTGAGAGAATCCTGCTCTTTGAGGGTGTTTTTTCTTTCTGCTTCCTTTTTTCGCCGATATTTGTGAGCGGTCTGTTGTTTGTGTCTGTGTATAATTGAATATGACTGTGGCTCTGCTTTCCTTTTTTTCTGTTCTGCCTGGTTTGGTTTGTGGAGGATGTATCTCTAAGTACAGATGAACACAATCACTCGATCTCCAGCAGTATTTCAGGACAATGCATCATTTGTCTGGGGACTCCTGAAGGTGCAGTCTTGTCCTGTATATCACGAAGCCACCGTGATGTTCATGTGTCTTATCTTCCCCAGGTACCTCCAGATCATGTTATTCCTTGTCCTGAGGACATCTATGTCTACAGTCCACTGGGAACAGCGTTCAAAGTGCAGGGGGGCGACAGTACTGCCAAAAACCCCAGCATTATCACAATGTAAGATCACCTTTGAAAAGGCTTTGAATGCATTGCTTTATGAAGAGCTCTGCCAGAGCAGGTTTAAGTGTGTGTATTACAGCGTTATAGAGCGTGGAAAGATACAGAGCTAGAAAGTTAATGCTATTAACAGTTAGTCAGAAAACCTAACAATAATTGCCTTAAACAGCACAGTTATGTGCTAGCATGTTAAATGGAGAGAGCATTATTTTTTCAGTTAGTTTTAGTGGAGTTAAGACACGCAGAGCAGATTTACATGAAATGTACTGTACAAGCAGTTATTGAAACACCTTTTGATTTAAGCGTGTGTGTGTGTGTGTGTGTGTGTGCAGCTTCGCCATATGGAACACCATGATGGGAACATCTATACTGAGTATACCATGGGGCATAAAACAAGTTAGTTTAAGTTTTTCTGGTGTCAGTATTTCCTTTCCTCACTGCAGGCTGGTAAGAGGAGAAATGATTTTTTGTTCTGTTTCTAGGCTGGCTTCACTCTGGGGATCATCATTATTGTTCTCATGGGTCTGCTGACGCTCTACTGCTGCTACAGAGTATTAAAGTCCAGAGAGTCCATACGTAAGCCGAACACATGACCGCTCTCTAATAAACAGCCTGTCTCTCACTGTTTTTACTGCCCCAATGCAGAAGGCTGAAGTTATGAGAGATACAGTGACTCAGACAAAAACATTCATTATTTGGTTATGTTTATAGCATTCTCAGTTTAATGTGCAATGAGGGGCGCTATACACCTAATGACAGCTCTGGTTGTTCTTATGTGACAGACAGGATCATCCAGAAAGTGTGTTAGTTTGTCCGAATTAATACCGTTCCTATGTTCATCTAATTCACATAAGCTGGTCTAGCGAACGCCATCATTTAACGACCTCAGGAGTTTCTGCTAGATCAGTTTTCACGTGTTCCTACAATGAATGGGATGTTGATCTGTGTAACTATTTCCACTCTTGCACCGACGCAGCGGGTGTTTAACGTGACTGTTTGCAGCTTATGTAGACACCTCAGACTGGGAGTTTCCTGACGTGTGTAAATATTACTTTGGTGGATTTGGAAAGTGGTCGAGTCTTGTCTTCTCACTGGTGTCACTGATCGGTGCGATGGTGGTCTACTGGGTCCTCATGTCCAACTTCCTGTTCAACACAGGAAAGTTCATCTACAGTGAGTGTTTGTTCTCCTCATGTGTTCTGCTGTCCGTTAAGAGATGGACTGCTGTATAACCGCTTGTGTATTTGCCATCCACAGACTATGTTCACAATGTGAGCGCATCAGATGCTTTTGGCACGAATGGAACAGATAGAGGTGAGTGCACACACAGATCCATTATTATTACAGGCCTTCATCACACTTCCTCTTTAGAAAAGCTGAAGCTTCAAATAGTAGTGTAAAATAACGTCTGCTGTAGCCTGTATGCATGTCAATGTCCTCATGTGATTTACTGATTCATTACTGATGTTTCATCAAAACATATCAATCACAGTTTATTCGGGTGTGATGATGTGTCATGATTTAAATGGAAGTGCACAAGACTTGCTGCATGTGCATGCATAATACTTCAGAGTCGAAACAGCTTGTTATTAAAGAAATGCATGAACCGCATACAAACAACATATTGTGTTAAAGAGCATTTAAATCAGATATATATCAGAATAATATCAGAACTGCTTTCATGCATGTACTTCCTAATACAGTATTAATTCGAGTTTTAATAAATTAATATTTCAGCCCAGATTCGATTGTTCAAAAATAACTTTTACCATCAAAAACACATTTTTTGAGATGGTAACATATACAGGTAGCATATTAGTGAAAACAACAACATGTGTACTATTAAGGGAAGCGATTACTGCTGATAGTAAAGGAAAGTCTTTGTCTGAGATACAGCTATTTGAAAGAGACAGAACAGTGCTTTTTGGTAATTAGTAGACTGTATAATTAATATAAAGCGTGTTGTCCTTGGTCAGTGTCCACTATAGTTTCCCGTGCTCCATTCAGTCAAAGGAGTGTGAATGTTTCCCTAATGATCTGGAGAGGAGACAAAAATGATGCATCAAGTTGTTTAATTCACATTTATAGCACTTTAAAAAAATGTACTTGTAACTTTATAAATAATTTGCCTAAAATGTCAGTTCATAATAATGGTCCAGAACTGGAATCAGTTGCTGCATTTCATGTGCTTGGCCATTTAAAGTGTTTTTTATATAAGATTATTTCTGTTGAGTTCAGTCTGACAGCATGTGTTTCTCTAGTGATATGTCCGTACCCAAACCTGGATCCAGACGGGGGTCACAGCACTCTCCAGTACTCTGCGGGGGAGAACAGCACAGGAGCGGTGTTTGATCGCTGGTGGAGTAAAACACACACCATCCCGTTTTACCTGGTGGTCCTTCTGCTGCCGCTGCTCAACTTCCGCTCGGCCTCCTTCTTCGCCAGGTTCACCTTCCTCGGTATGAGTATAATATATCTGCTCTCAGCTTGTGTTTGGATCAGTGTCCTCTTCCATGCTGCTGCTGTATAAGAGGCTTTCGTTGGTTTCACAGGCACCTTGTCAGTGGGTTATCTCATCTTCTTGGTCACATATAAAGCCATTGGACTGGGCTTTCACCTGGACTTCCACTGGTTTGATTCATCAACGTTTTTTCTTCCAGGTAAAGGACTCGCTCTCTTTTTTTTTTTTTTTAAATCATGCAATGACTTGAAATCACATGTAAACTCATTTTAAAGGGCTAGTTATGGTACTAGTTATGCTAGTATATTACTCTTTTCTCTGTGTAATGTTCTGGTGGATTATCTCTGGTTTAGAGTTCAGATCGCTGTTTCCTCAGCTGAGTGGGGTCCTCACACTAGCGTTTTTCATTCACAACTGCATCATCACGCTTATGAAGACCAACAAACATCAGGAAAACAACGTGAGTGTTCTCATCAGTGTGTTATTATGGCCTCAAAACATCACATCTGTCCTCGTGGGATTAGTTTCAGCCATTACACGTCTGCAGCGGGTGCAGAAGGTTTCTTTTTCTGCTACAGAGAAACTAAAACGGCTTTTGCGCTGTACTTTGTACAAATGGAGAATGGAGACGGGTCAGTGTGGTCAAGAGTGAGTTGTTAGGAAGATCAGGAAGAAGCCAAACTATAGTTAGTGTGTGTGGTTTGACCATAGCACTTATCCAGTCAGTGAGCGAACAGGAGTTGTTTGCTGTAGCAACATGAAGATATGAAGACATAAATATTGATTTTGTGAGAATTATGTTAGGTGAATTCTTCTGAAACCTTTCAAGAACACACTGTGCACGTTTCAGTGCTCAAGACTGACCAATAATATAATGCAATATTAATACTGTTTTTCTTCAGCATATATTGCAAGTGTAGATGTTCCCCCTGGTGAAGTGCTGAGATGTGCTGGTAGTGCAGTGAATGTGTGGTGTTGTGTTGGCAGGTGCGGGATCTGTCTCTGGCGTATCTGCTGGTGGGGTTAACGTACCTCTATGTGGGCGTGCTGATCTTCGCTGCCTTCCCATCACCGCCGCTGTCGAAGGACTGCATTGAGCCAGTGAGACCTCAGTAAGATGTGTGTGAGCTGTGTGAGGGCCATTGGTTCACACTGACAGTGTCTGGTCCTCCTCTGCAGAACTTCCTGGATAACTTCCCCAGCAGCGATGTCCTGGTGTTCGTAGCGAGGACTGGTCTTCTGTTCCAGATGACCACCGTGTATCCTCTGCTGGGGTACCTGGTGCGCGTGCAGCTCCTGGGACAGCTGTTTGGGGACCATTATCCAGGGTCAGTCGTAGTTTAATCGTAGTAGTGGATTTGTTTTTTATTTCTGCTTGTAAAAGTGATACTAACATGCTTTATTTTATAGTATTTACTGATTATAGAATACACTTTGTAGATTATGCTTTAAAGACAGGAATTGTTTCTTTAACGAATTGAATTGCAGTTGTTTTACGCAACATTTACATTACAATTTTTTTTTATATATAATAAAAAAATGGAATACAAAAAGAATAGAGAAGCTAGTGTGTTTAAAAAAGAAAAGGAAAAAAAGCAGTTAGTAAATGAACAGAGTGCAAGTCTGGAGTGATTAAGAACAGAATTAGAATAGAGAGGGCTAGAGTTAGAGGGTCAGATGAAGATGAGAGAGATGTGTTTCAGCAGCAGATGTCCTCAGCGAGTGAGGATCAGTCACTTCCAGAGCACTGATCAGTTCAATTCAGTCTCTATAGCTTTGACACATTCACTGAAACAAATGTGAAGTGTGTCTGAGTCTTGGCTGTAATGACTGACTGTTCTGTGGGAATTAAATACAAGAGATTTAATATCACTTTTGAATAGTAAAGCAGATTTTCACAAATAGCGACGATAAAATGATCACTGCACCCATGTTTTTGTCTTTCAGAGAATGAAACACAAACACATTTTAGAGATGTGCATTGCACATTATAGAATAAAAGAGGACAACTCTATTATTAATTAAGGTGGCCTTGTCCTTTTAGAAGGAGCTTTGTCATAGTTCTTCATAACATCATTTAAAATGCTTAAGTGTGTTGATGAAAGGTTTGTTTGAGATTCAGTCTACCACTGTACATTATTCCTCTTTATATTGACCAGTGTTAACCCTTCAAATTACTTATATTTGCTTTTGATGCATTTTTTTAATTCCTGTATTTGATGGCTGAATATTAGCTCATATTGGGGCAATAACTGTACGTGGCACTTATTTTCCAGTGTGAGACTTCCTTAACAGTTCTGCATTTAAACCACAGCCTCATTCATACAAAAACAGTCTTTATTACAAAACCCCATGAAACTGCTTTTACTTGCCCTGTCTATTTAAAGAATGATCTCAAAGGTTCGTCTGTGTAAAATGCATTGACATTATTGGTGCCGTCTCTTTCCATTCATAGTTTCCTTCATGTGTTTATTCTGAACATCCTTGTGGTGGGAACTGGAGTCCTAATGGCCAGGTTTTACCCCAACATCGGCTCCATCAGCAGGTAAGAGTCTGTGCTGTGAAGGATTTCTTCAGTAATCACACAGTTGAGTTTGCAGAGTCTGTATATCTCTGTGGAGCTGCTCTGACACAGTCTGAACCGTATCAAATGAAGGTGACTTGTTTTGTTCCTCTCAGGTATTCGGGGGCCATATGTGGCTTGGCTCTGGTGTTTGTGCTTCCCTCTCTGATCCACATGATCTCTCTGAGACGCAGAGGTGAGTTACGCTGGCCCTCCGCTGTCTTCCACAGCTTCCTCATCCTCCTCGGCGTGGCCAATCTGTTCGGACAGTTCTTCATGTAGCACGCTGTGCCTCGAGTGAACCGCACACGTCTGTTTACACCTGATGGAAGAGCAACTCGACGAGGCACAAAATGTATTATTATTTTATATTTTAAAAGGGTTTAATTAAAGCTATGCATTTATCATATTGCTTTTATTAGCTAGACAAACTATTTCAGCAGAAATTCAATTGTTTTTAAATGCATTTCAATTTTCTTCAGAATCACTGATCATCATCTTACCTCAATATTTGCTTCCTCGTTCTTTTTCGTTTTTTAATTATTACTTGAACTGTATTTAACACCAGTGAATTCTGCACAACATCACTTTTCAATTATTCACGTTCAAAATCAAGTTCTCAAAAAACTAGGATCTTGCTGAAGATGCCACAGATGCAGATGAAGTGAGTGTGCAACACAAATGCAATCTTTTTGTGAAATGTAACCTGCATACAGTAATTAATGGAAACATTAAGGGAAACATAAGTCTAGATTTGTTTTGGATGATCTTTGTGTCATTCTCCAACTGAATCGGAGAGTACTGATGCATGTCATGTCACTTTATGAAATATGTGCACATCAATAAGGGAAGCTTACATTTGCACACTTCTGTGAGAGTCCAAACTTAAGTCACTTTGAAGTGTTTGTGAATGCACATTTATGTTCAGATCTTTCTTGTGTATTTTTAAGCAATTAAATGTAAATGAAATTGTGACCTCTCTGTGTTAGATAATGGATTTTAAAGTACCAACTGAACCCTGCACTAGTGTTTTCCTTCACAATTAATTTAAAAAGTGCTCAATGTTTTTTTTTTTGTCAGCCAACATGTTTTCATATCACAGCCAAACACTTTTATTATAAAGTGTCAGAGGAGCAAAACTACATGTGTTGTAATAAAAATAATGTTTGCTTCATCGTACATCATGATGATTTCACACTTTCCATAATCTCCAGTAACATCTGTGACAGTGGGTTTGTTTTTAACTGACCGGCTGGTTAGTACAGAATAAAAAGCAGAGTCCGCTTGTCATATCAAAATCTGAAATGCATAAGGTACTCTGTCTTATAAAAATAGACTTCTCAGTTTCACTTCATGTTTCATCCGCTCTGTTACACAAAGCAACAGTCTCATGCTTTAGGGTGGCTAATGTTTGATTTAAACTCCAGATAAAATGTGCTCATGAAGCGTGACGGTGCCTATAAACAGCATCATGATGCAGCCGAGCCAGTGCTGTGTTCAGCTGAAGAGATCGGTGTAATCCGCTGGAGCTGCTTTCTGTCCACACGCTCTCCGCAGATACTCCTCCGCTCCAGACGAGCTCAGCGGCTCCACCTGAGGCCACAGAACATAGTTAACACTCAGTGTGACCACTTAATTTTACAAAAGCACATAGCAACAAATCTAGCTATTTTAAAAATGTATTTGAAAAGTGAGTCGACTGATAAAAAAGCATGCATTTTTCTTCTTAACCACACAAAAAGCAGAAAGCATTGAGCAGCTAGCCAGCCGAGCAGCACATCGGTGGGAAGAGAGCTGGAGAGAGGTGTTCAGCTGTACATACATCACATGTGAATCAAGTTGCTAGTGGTTTTCAATAATAACTGTTCTTCATTCATGGCACTCCCTAGTTGTTAGTTCGTTCCTGTAATTGTTAATCATTTACATACACTGTTGATCTTATCTCAAAAATGTGTATCAAAATGCAAAGTGTGATTAAAATACTGGTGAAAAATGAATAGAATACAGAAAACTCCTTCATATTAACATGGTACACTGTGCCCTGTTTTTGCCCAAAGTGTTTTTTTTTTATTATTATTATCGTTTCGTATCTCAATGTCTTTGGTTTTTTTCTTAATATTGTGATTGCCTTGTTAATGGTGTGTGTAGAAAGGCACCTATAAATAATATGTATTATTATTATTACACAATATTTTCCTATATAATACTCTAAAGCTGGTTTGACTCAATCTGTATTGTTAAAAGCGCTTATAAATAAAGGGGGGAAAAAAACAGTTATTTAGAAATAACATAAAATGTAATTGTTTAAAAATTTAACTTTTTCCCTAAATCAGTGTTGTATTTAAAAATTAAAAATCTGTAAAAAACATTTTTATATTTACTAATAAATATAATAATTATAATATTATACTGTTTATTTTGATGAACGAATCTAAATGAACAAATTTCAAATGTGATTCTTTCCTGAGATTTGAGTAATTTCGATGCATATTCTACGCCACAAATGTCACAGTCATTAAGCAACTTTTAGCAACAAATCAACATGCCTTCAGCAACTTTACTTGCTTTAGAAATGGTCCAGTAAACACTGCAAGCAGGAATTGGTGGTCACTTTATTTTAAATGTCTAATTCTTGCTATTAACACCATTAGCTATGAATTTGATCTCAATAAATTTGCTAATAGTAAGTAAGGTAGTTGCTAGGTTTAGGTATTGTGTAGGATTAGAGATGCAGAATATGTGCTTTATAAGCATGTTAATGCTTACGCATGCTAACAAACAGCTAGTTAATAGTGAGAACTGGTCCCTATACTAAAGTGTTACAGATTAGAAGTGAAAAGGGAGACGATTACATTTAAAAGCATCCATTTGAAAACAAACTTGAGACATGAGGGTTCGGGGAGAACAACAAAAGATTATAAATGCATTCCAGAGAATAATTTGTGGGTATTGTGAAAATTAAATCAGGAGAGCACAAATGTGCAAGATATGATGTCTTCATGTTGTTACAGTGGAGTACAAAGAAATAAAATAGTCATGAGGAAAGGAATGCAGCGGATTGAAAACAGACACAATAATGAATTGAGCTGGGTGTGAATGTTGTACACTGGAATGTGCTCTTGACTTTACTCTGCAGGACATTTATCAGACGCGAGGAGCTTTCATTTTTGGGTGAACAAACCTTTGAACGTTTTTTTTATGTGCACCTGAAGAAATGTTTGTTTTTGTGATGTGTGGACCTAAAAACTAGCATGCAGAAATGGTTTGGGATTCTTGTGGCCCGGATGCAGTGGTTTCAGCACCAGTGCATTTACCTGATGATATTCCAGCAGTTCAGTGAGCGAGCTGAATCTGATCTGGTCTCCCAGCAGCATGTAGCAGCTCTCTGAAGCATCGATCAGCAGGTGCTTGACTCCCTCACTGGATCTGTAGGAAAGCACATAACCAAAGACCCTTTCGCTGACACGCACCAGGAAGAGCCCGGGCTCGCCGTCCTCCAGCAGCGCCTCTGCCTCTTCACGGGAGATGATTCCTGCAGGGAACATGAGGATCCAGCTGCATTCTCACACTGAAGCAAAGGAATATAGTCTCATGTTTGTTCTCACCGTGAAACCAGGGTGCGATCCGGCTCTGGTCGCGCTGGAATCCGGCTCGGAGCGGCAGCTGTTCCTCTTTGAACCAGCGAATAATATGATCTCGACTAGACGCTGACAGCGAGCGCCGCATGCCACCCTTCCTGTCCATCACAGCACAAGAGATTACTCTCACATACAGTCGGCCTATTTATTCAAATCCTGGATGAACAAGCGTACATCTGAAGCTCTGTGGAAGCACATTTAACATTATCCTAGAACTTTCACAGAACAGTCTGCAGTACAACATTCCTCAGATGAATATGCAGCTATGATTAATACGCCACTAAGTCAAAGTCTCGCATAACTTTCTGATGACTAATTAATTGACTGTATTATACAGATTATTATATTGATATCGAATGCAGCGGGAGATGAAAAAAATATCAAAATACAATAACTTACATCACAATTCTGTAATCAGTATTCTAATAAATGAGTTGCATGCTCATTTTTGTAAACACAAAGCAGACTGACCAGCATTCAGAGAAAACCTGAATAATAAACATATCACTGCATTCATTCCACAATAAATTTATATTCCACTAAAATCCAAATTTAGGACAAACTATCAAACAAAAAAACATTTACCACTACATTACCGGTTAGATTAATTGATTAATTAATTAATAAATGATTTTATTCACAAAGGACACATTAATCAAAAGTGACAGTAAAATCATATATAACATTTATTTCAAATAAATGCTGTTCTTTTGAACATTTCGTTAATTAAAGAATCCCAAAAAAAATATTTCAAAATACGCAGTTTTTGGTGCATCTTGTTTTTCACTTTCACAAAACAAGATGCGTCCCAAATCACGTACTTATGCACTATTCTATGGCGTTTTGTGGAATAAATAGAGTTAGTACTGCGATCACACAACTCTAAAAAGAAAAAGCACTTGAAACACCTGGATGATGCTCTTAAATGAGCGGAAGAGTGAAGTACGGAATGTTGGACACTTCATGAACTCAACTGTCACAGCTGCACTTCCCTAGCAGAGGGGGAGGGGCTATTATGAATCACAAAATAACTAATATATAATTCATACACTACATGGTTGAGTACATAAGTAGAGAGTGTATGGGTGCATATTGTATAGTGTGTCATTTGGGATGCAGCTTTACAGACCCCAAACTTCTGAATGATGGTGTCTCTACTAAACAAAGAATTTTTATTCTTGACCCAGATATTGATGTCTTATCGACATGTCTCCGTTCATATTTCTCACCCTATTCAAATATCCTCAATCCTGCCCTGTTTAATTGTGTTTACATGCACATGGATTTAAGCCAAAATATCTTTTTTTTATCTAAATAAGATGACATTATATGTAATTTAGACACTTTATTCACAATATCCACTTTTTAATTATATTTCCATGTCTGAATGAAATTGAAAGGATTTCTGCAGTGAGGAGAACGCTTTCATCCTAGCATTAAAGGAAATGAATGTAAATCACTAAACAGATGGGTGACCTACATTTGGCTTTGGCTCACACCTTCAGTGTGCTGTTAACATGAACAGAGCATGAATAATTACACAAATACAACAAAAGAGCAAGCATTTTTCAGCATTTCCACAAGAGTGAAGCTGTTAACAGTTCATGATTACAACTTTTTCAGAATAAATGTGACCATTTTTTTGACCGGATGACGTGCTTGTAAACGTGGCCGTGATGACTGATGACTCACCGGCTGATAGCTTTGCTGTTGTTGCTGGTGTTTCTGGGTTTGGGTGCAGGGGCTGGATCTGTGCTGCCAAAGGCCTTTGTCATGGCTGCTACACGTCCTCTTTCCAGAGCTCTGACCGAGCGCCTGCGGTGGTCCTCAATAGTCTGCTTGGCCAGAGATCGTCTGCGCACGTCTGCAGCTTTTGACTTCTGCACTGGAACCATGTATGCAAAACAGCACCGGTTATGCCTGTTATTTATGCATGACTACAAAAATAACAGCACAAACAGAACCACAGAGAACAAAACATCCCTTCTCATGTGTCAGCTCCTCTCCAAATAACAAGTTATTGCATTTTTTTTTGTTTGTGTAATTCTCAATTTTCTCAGTGATGATTTACAAACCCGATTCCAAAAAAGTTGGGACACTGTACAAATAATTTACAAATCTCATAAACTTATATTTTATTCATAATAGAATATAGATAACATATAAAATATTGAAAGTGAGACATTTTGAAATGTCATGTCAAATATTGGCTCATTTTGAATTTCATTCCAAAAAAGTTGGGACAGGTAGCAATTAGAGGCCGGAAAAGTTAAATGTACATAAAAGGAACAGCTGGAGGACCAATTTGCAACTTGTAAGGTCAATTGGCAACATGATTGGGTATAAAAAGAGTCTCAGAGTCTCTCAGAAGTCAAGATGGGCAGAGGATCACCAATTCCCCCAATGCTGCGGTGAAAAATAGTGGAGGAATATCAGAAAGGATTTACTCAGAGAAACATTGCAGAGTTTGAAGTAATCATCATCTACAGTGCATAATATCATCCAAAGATTCAGAGAATCTGGAACAATCTCTGTGCGTAAGGGCCAAGGCCGGAAAACCATACTGAAACCATACTGGATGCTGTGATCTTCAGCTTTTAGACGGCACTGCATCACATACAGGAATGATACTGTAATGGAAATCACAACATGGGCTCAGGGATACTTCCAGAAAACACTGTCCGGGAACACAATCCACCGTGCCCTCCGCCGTTGCCGGCTAAAACTCTATAGGTTAAAAAATAAGCCATTTAAACATGATCCAGAAGTGCAGGCGTTTTCTTTGGGCGTTTTTCATGTTTGGAAATCCAAGTTCTTTTTGGAAAACTGGGACGCCATGTCATCCAGACTAAAGAGGACAAGGACAACCCAAGTTGTTATCGTTGCTCAGTTCAGAAGCTGCATCTCTGATGGTTTGGGGTTGCATGAGTGTGTGTGGCATGGGCAGCTTACACATCTGGAAAGATGAGCACCATCAATGTTGAAAGGTTTATCCAAGTTCTAGAACAACATATGCTCCCATCCAGACATCATCTCTTTCAGGGAAGACCTTGCATTTTCCAACATGACAATGCCAGACCACATACTGCATCAATTACAACATCATGACTGCGTAGAAGAAGGATCCGGATACTGAAATGACCAGCCTGCAGTCCAGATCTTCCACACATAGAAAACATTTGGTGCATCATAAAGAGGAAGATGCGACAAAGAAGACCTAAGACAGTTGAGCAACTAGACGCCTGTATTAAACAAGCATGGGACAACATTCCTCTTCCTAAACTTGAGCAACTTGTCTTCTCAGTCCCCAGACGTTTGCAGACTGTTATAAAAAGAAGATGCCACACAGTGCTAAACATGGCCTTGTCCCAACTTTCTTTAGATGTGTTGATGCCATGTCAAATATTGAAAATTGAAACTTCGACATCATTGCATTCTGTTTTTATCCACAATTTGTACAGTGTCCCAACTTTTCTGGAATCTGGTTTGTACATTAGATTCTTATTATTGTAATGCAGAAAAACAATAATAGGTCACAGTTTATTTGAAGGTCCAATTCTCATTATGAACTAACTATTAACTGAATTTTGCTCAAATAAACATCTTATTTTTTAATATATTTTTTATTAATAGCTACTAATAAACAGCTAATATGCTAGTTATACGTGTGCTAGTTAAGAGTGAGAGTTGGTCCTCAAAATAAAGTGTTCCCCAATAATAGATTCATATTTAAGGTTTAATGTATGCATAATTTCAAGTATTAAACGGATGTAAATACTTTTTTACCTGTATTACAGTAAAAAAAATACTGTACTACTGTAATGATAATAAACATAGGCGATAATGAGAATTATTCTCAAAAGTATAACAGATTATAAAAAATAAAAATGATTTTTTTTCTAGGGCTGTCAAATCGATTAACCATGATTTACGCATCTAAAATATGTTTGCGTTTACATAATATGTGTATGTACTGTGTATGTTTATATGGATATATGAATACACACACATAAAACACAAACTTTTATTTTGGATGTGATTAATCACAATTAACCGATCTGACAGTATTTATTTTTTCATGTTACTGATTCCCAAAAATCCTAACGCTCTCATAACACTTAATTTTATAAAGTCTATAATTGTTTTCTTTTTGGTTTTCCGGTAATATGTAACTTTCTGCCTCTATTTCTCAAAACACTGTAGAGTACACATCTTGAATAGTTGTAATGAGTGTCTGATGAGAGGTGTAGGTTGTATGGTTTACACGTGTTCTGCCACTCCTTGTCCTCCTCCTCTGGAGTGTGTTTCCTGCTCTGCACCTCCTTCAGACTGATGTAAATCTGCTGTTTCCTCTCCTGCTCCAGCCTCCTCAGCTCCTCCTCGGCCTTACGCCTCTCCTCCAGCTCCAGTGTCTGACAAACAACAAGCCTCCAGGTCAGGACAGACCGAACCCAAGCGTGTGTTTAAAAGCAAAGAGGAGACGGGGAGCACCTTGAGTTCCTCCTCCGCTCTCCTCCGCTGGATCTCCTGCTCTGACAACACAGTCTGCTCCGGATCCACATACAGCCCAGAGAAGCGCTTCTCCAGCTCAGCCTCTTTCTTAGCCCTGCGCGTGAAGACACAAAAACATGCAGGCCAGGTTCTTACAGTTACTGGAAGTCTTTAATTATTCACAGAACAGGAAATACAGTAGTCGCTGCGAGGCAAGACTGTGAATGTCAACGAGAAAACACAAAAGAATTTCCTCGTGCTACATACTCTTTAAAAAAGGTATGATCCCTGATATGAAAATGGATTTAAGCCCATCTTTCATACTGCTGCAGTTTAATGTTGTACAGTTTAACTAATAGTTTGACTGGATAGAGGCAGGTTACCGCACACCTTTGATTCAGCAGATGCCTCTTCAGTTACTTTGAACATAGACGTTTGCCCTTTAGTTCAGTGCAGTTATCTACAACACATATTGCATCATGGAAATACTGGCCACTTTGGTTTGTTTGCACTGATATACAGCCAAACAGGCACTGATTATTATAATCCTACACCAGAAATGGCTGTAAAAACAGAAACTAGTATTCACTTTAACTTCTGTGCACTATTGAAGAGCATAAGGAAGTGCATTAGGAGCACAGTATTAGCACACAAGCGCTGTGATGACAGCATTCCAGTGAACTGGTCAAATATTTAACTAGAGCCGAGCGAATGGATCACTTTGGAGATTATGAGTCAAAGAACTATTACAGCGCTACCGCCAAGTTTAACTGCGTTAACTCTCAAAAACTAAAACAAGTTGGTTAAAATTATTAAATGAAAAACTTAACAAAAAATAGAACTTGAATCAATACAAACTGAATCAAGTTTCAAGTTGAAATAAAACTGGTAATATAAAATGAACTAAACTTAACTAAAACTTACATTAAAAAGAAAAGAAATAATTAAACCTACGTAATAATATGAAAAAAATACAGCACTTGCATACTCAAAACATATTATAGGTGCGGTGCATTTTAATGTGAAATATTGTTCATTAAAATTTCTGTGATGATGCAAACATGAGTGGTGTGCGGGACAAATGAAAATGAAAAAAGTTAGAAAAATTAAAATAAAAAGTAAAAAACCGGAAATATGAAAATAAAAGCTGTATTCAAAATATGAATTAAAGTCTAATAATATTTAAATAAATCAAAATAATAATGATTTTCAAAGGTGATTCTCATGATATAAGGTTGTTTTCAGTATTAGATTGGATAACATTATTAAAAGCTACTTTATAATTCAGAATCAGAATGAGATTTATTGCCAGGTATGTTTTACACATACAAGAAATGAGTTTTGATGACAGAAGCTTCCAGAGTGCAACAGAATGACAGTAACAAGACAAAAACACAGATAATTAAATAACAAGTAAATGGAATAACAATGTACAGATTGACTATTGTATATACAGGTGTATTATACATAAATCATATATAAGAGTGAGTGCGAGGTGTTTTACCGGAGCTTCTCGGCCTCTCTCTGAGCCTGCAGCGCTGCTCTCTCGCCCATGATCTCGTCACAGATTTGATCGTAGGGTTTGTCTTCAGGATGCTCTCCCATCACCCAAACCCACACATCCTCATCCAGACCCTTCATCCACGACACAGACTTTCCTGAAACTTCATTCAGCACACACACATTTCACAATATTCACAATGATGAATGCCTAATAAATATCTAAGATTAGATTTTTTTTAGAGGAAAAAAAATAGGTAGGATTTAAAAAATAAATAAGAATAAAAAGACTGTATAGGATGCCTACTATTTAACATCATGCACTAATTCTATAGAAAGAACAAGTGATTAAGTTTCTTTGAAATAAAACATGCATCAACATATCACTAAGAAAGACCTTAAATGTGCATCTAAATAAAAAGTAAAAAATGTCAATGCTGATTATATGTTGGCTGTAATAATGCTATTATGTCTTTTGGACAAATGTACTACCTTCTTCTTTAACCATGTACAATGTGCTTGGTGAAATCCTGAGAGGCATACATGTGTGACAGACCCTCTGCTCTGTAAATACACACCTTTTTTGACTTTGACACGTGCAGCTTCCTCCTTCTCCAGCTGCGCCTCTCTTTCTCTCCATCTGCGGATCTGTTCTTCTCTCATCTTAAAGAACAGAATCTGTTTCTGTTCCTCGTTCAGCTCGGCCAGCAGCTCGGGCTCGATGAACATGTCAGACAATATCTGCTGCAGCATCTTCTCGCCTCGGGAGCAGAGCTCAACACCTGCAGCTCAAGGGGATGTCCCTCTCGGTCTCTGTGGGTCTGGACCAAAACAGAACCACTTAACCACAAGAGAAGGAACACAAAAATATATTTTGATTTGGTTCCCATTGACTTTCATAGGATGGACGTTTCTAAAAATATCTTCTATAACATTCCACAGAAGAAAGTAGGTCTAAGTCATACAGGGTCAAGGGCGTAGGTTTATAACAGACAATAATTACACTATTTTTTTATTTTATTTTTTGAAACAGAAACATTACAGCAGCATCAGATCACTATGTGATCACTTCATGTTTACAGTCTTTTAATTGGATCCAGGTTGATTGTGAAAGAATACTCTGCTGTTGCTCCGGCAACAAACACAACTTTAACACGCATCTGATTGACAGATAAACCGCACGCTCTTATTTCAGGGTTTTTATTTTTTATTTTTGATATCTCAGCTAACAGTCTGCTTTGTACATTCAGTTGAACAACATTCCACTCACATGGTTTTCCATAAAATAACATTAAATTTGTCAAAAAAATATTCAAGGTCGGAAGGTTGAGTATCTTTCAGCACAACCTTTGTCTTTCTGTCAGTAAGCGTTATATAGAGAGCTAACAATAGCCATAGATTGCGCTTTCTCTTTTCGTTTGCTCTGTTTAGCCAAACACTGTACTTCAAACTCATCGATGCAACTTTGTTAATTCCTGAAGTGAGCTGTTGTGGACTGCTGGCTTGCAGAGGACATGATGACGAGTTTGGACATTTTGGGTGAACTAGGTCGCTTTTACTTGTATTACCCTACTCGACAAAACAACAACAACAACAAAACATACTTAATAGGCTTCCATAATACTTATGAAACTATAAAATGCAGTTCTTGTTAAAATAATAACAATTAAATAACCAATTTTAGATATACAGTATGAGGAAAACAATTCTGCGATTAAAACGTAAACTACAGGGATCTGACACACATTTACTGATGGTCGCATGAAGAAACTCACAGAATCTGATGTCAGTACACTACAGTTCATATACGAATGTAAATAAGAAACAGAAAGCAGGACAAAGAGCCGTCAATCAATCAATCCCACATCAAAACCAGCAACCTATGACACACACACACACACACACACACACACACACACACACACACACACACACACACACACACACACACACACTTACCGCTGTAGTAACGCTTCACACACTCATTACTCGCTCGAAGATCAGTGCAGCACATCTGTGGTGTCTATAAAGAAGCCAGATTCATTTTACAGATTAGTAATCCTGAGTATGAAGCTTAATTTCTGTCAGGACAGCTGCAGTCTCCTCAGAGAGGTGTATCGAGTGAGATCTGTGGTCATGTACACACCCTCTGTCTCTGTCTCTCAGCCCAAACCGAGAGCCCTCCTACACTCACTGCTTCCTCCGATCAGACATGCTTTATATGCAGCTCTGATCATATTCAGATATTAGACCTGCGCGAGATCTCTCCAACACACACAACGCCGTCAGTCACACACTTCTACATCTGGCTAAAAATAATTTAAACAATCTGACCATGAAATTAAACTAATTAACGCAGGAAACATTATAACACACACACATATATATAGGGCGTGGCCATGTCTCACACGTTTGGCTATAATTTACATATGACAATAATTTATCATTTAGTTATGACAAATAACGTGCACTAGGTGGCGCACTTGTCACAAACCGCCACTGAAGCCAACATGGGTTCGTATTTCTTGCTGTGTGCAATAAGAGGTGCAATTTGAAAAATTAGGCCATTTTTTTACATTTAACTTTCAGATAGGCCTATGCAAAGTGCTTACACACACACACACACACACACACACACACACACACACACACACGTTAGGTTTCTGTGAATTGTGAGAACTTTCCATAGACTTAGATTATTATTATACTAACCAAACCAAACTATATTTTCTGTCCACTAACCCTAAACCTGTTTGCATTGTTACTCTTTCACATAAACATTATTTTATTATTTAATAACTATTGTTAATTATAATAATAATAATAAATTCTGTTGTGGGGCCTGCAAACCCCACAAAGTCAATATGTTCAGGCTTTTCCATCCTTATGGGTACATTTGTACACACACAAAACAAAATCATAAAATATATAAATAAATTACACAAACATATTATTACATCAGTAGATCAAGACTTCCATTGTGTCAGCTCAAAGAAATAGATAAAAAAAAAAATAACACCAATATACTCAACATATAGAATAAAACTACTCAACTGAAGTTTTTATGATCAACAAATGCAAAACTTAATCTGGTCTAAAATTGGTCCAAAAATCACAGTGATGCTGTAATGTACAAACCTGATTCCTAAAAAGTTGGGACACTGTACAAATTGTGAATTAAAACAGAATGCAATGATGTGGAAGTTTCAAATTTCAATGTTTGATTCAGAATACAACATAGATATAATAGAATAAGACGCTATTGAACTGTTTAAGTGTGTTTGCTGGAGAGAGAGGAGACAGAGAGTAAATGGGTTGATGGCCTCTCTGGTTCTGTTTTTTGCAAACATGTTTGTCTGTAATCTCAATGGACATCATTTTATTCATAATTCTGTGAAAATTCTATTTTAAAATTGTTATTTTTTTACATTTGTCATACCTGCCCAGGGACTACAGGTGGAAATTAGCAATTGTTGCTACCTGGCCCAAGACATATTCTCTTGTTTAACAAGTTTAATGTTTATTTGTGCATTGTCCCTGTTTCAATAAAATAATTTCCATTCCATTCCATCAAATGTTTAAACTGAGAAAATGTATCATTTTAAGGGAAAAATAAGTTGATTTTATCAACACATCTCAAAAAAGTTTGGGACAAGGCCATGTTTCCCACTGTGTGGCATCCCCTCTTCTTTTTATAACAGTCTGCAAACGTCTGGGACTGAGGACACAAGCTGATCAAGTTTAGGAATAGGAATGTTGTCCCATTCTTGTCTAATACAGGCTTCTAGTTGCTCAACTGTCTTAGGTCTTCTTTGTCTCATCTTCCTCTTTATGATGCACCAAATGTTTTCTATGGGTGAAAGATCTGGACTGCAGGCTGGTCATTTCAGTATCCGGATCCTTCTTCTACACAGCCATGATGTTGTAATTGATGCAGTATGTGGTCTGGCATTGTCATGTTGGAAAATGCAAGATCTTCCCTGAAAGAGACGACGTCTGGATGGGAGCATATGTTGTTCTAGAACTTGGATAAACCTTTCAGCATTGATGGTGCCTTTCCAGATCACACACTCATGCAACCCCACACCATCAGAGATGCTTCTGAACTGAGCGCTGATAACACTAGAGTTGTCCTTGTTCTCTTTAGTCTGGATGACATGACGTCCCAGTTTTCCAAAAAGAACTTCAAATTTTGATTCGTCTGAAAATAGAACAGTTTTCCACTTTTATATAAAATATAAGTTTATGAGAGGCAACCTTTAAATAATTTATTTCTTTTACTTTTAAGTTCATAGCTATGTACTGCAACATAAATAAATGATGCAAATTGTATTGTATTGTATTACTATTTACTGCATTAATTTACGCTTTTGTTGCTGGGTTTTATTTCATTATTATTTTAAGGCTGATGATTAATCAGATTTTATTTTTTAATAAAATTTTGATCGCTCATTTATTATGAATCATCTCATACAATTTTCTTATAGAATCATTCATTTAGTTTAATATGCCAATGTTGCTCAAAAACCTAAACTTGGTGTTACTCTATGAGCCACATTCGTACATTACCCCCTATTTACCACAATGATAGCATTTGTTCAGATAGTTTTGAAAACTCTCTAAAATAAGTTTGCAATAGTGTAAGTTTTAGGGAGAAGGCATTTCCTGCTTGATGCTGGAATGGAGCTATAATTTATTCATGTTTATATGACGCTGTGATGCTATCTCGCTGGGGCTTCATGTGGCCTTGGATGTTAGCTGTATCAAGGGTGTGATTAGTAGTGATGCATGAAGGTTTACATACTGGGCCGTTTGATGTCAGCAGTGTTGGGAGGTGCAGTGTTACAGCGAGGGCCTGATATCACAGACAAACACCTGTCTAGAGATCAGGGCTAATTCACAGTACTGGATAGCACAGAGTCACTCTGTGAACTCAATGGAGTGGCTGGAGTTACTGCTGCTAGTGCTTATTAAGTCTTATAAATGCAACTTCTTTAAACCAGAGAATTGAAAATTACTGAGAATATATTTAGCTGCTGCCATACTGTATATGGCTGCATGTAAACCTTCTTCTGTCTAAATACTAGCTGTTTTTAAGCAGAACAAAAGAGCACTCATTCACAAAATAGTGCAGGCAATCACTGAAAACAGAGATGCACCGACCATGACTTGAAAATCGGCCGATTCTGATAACAACTGCTGTTTTTTTTTTAAGCAAGAGACAAGAAAGAATGACATAGTACATGAAGAAGATGTTTATTTGCTCTATTACAGGCTGAACTGGCCTTAAACTAAAACTAGCCATTTGAAATTAGATGCAAACACTGTGTTTTAGACCGTTCATCACAGTGCTTATAAACACTGCTTTAATAAGCATTATACGGAGGTAGGATACAAAACAAAATACCATTAAAACTGTTCAGAAGACAGTTACTTTCAGAGATGCCTTCAAATTAAATAAAACAAAAAATCAACCAATTACTGTTGGTTTCTAATCGATGACCGGACAACCGGTGGCCCTCTAATTAAACAGGTTCTCATTTTCATCATTTAAGGCTGTTATGTGTAATTTTCTGATGTTGGTTTTGACTTCTCAAAGAGCTAAACATCAAATGTGTTTGCATGAGTGTCTCAGCATGTCCGCTAAACTAGTTTACTAGAGAAATAATTCACCTGATCTGAAAAAAAAACAAGCCGAAATAAGCAACCCCAAGTTGTGAATGGTCATGAATTGATCGTGTTTGTTCCTTGAACTGTCCTCCTGTTACCCCGACCAAATGACCCTCTCATGCACTGAATTAAAATAGTGTTCTTTATTGTCCCCAAAACTCATAAAAAATGCAAATGTACTTTGATAGAAAGAGACTTTTCTTAATGTATTATTTATAACATATACGTATGCATTACTGGCTATGAATTTATTTTCAAAATTTCTACTTGCTGAATCAAAAGCAGCTTGTAATATCAAAGATTTTGACAGGTATCAGAATAGTCTGGTTAAAAAGTTACAGTCAGTTTGTGGGTTCAGTAATGTTGTTAGTCATACATTTTAAATACACTGCCCAAATCTATCATAAACTTCTTGAAAAACAAAGTAATTTCTAAAAAGAGGATCTGGCAGCCCTGGCCTTTTTTAATGGCTCCGAGTGGGCGGGGCCTGCAGTTTGTCTGACCAATAGAAACCTGGGGGTGGAGCAAATGTTGGTAAGATACTGTAAGAGTGTTTGGGAAACATGAAACAATGCATTTAATACAGTATTTATAAAGTTCACTCAGTTAATTCTTAAGCCATAGACATCAATGTCCAAGTACACAAATGCTTGTCCAACACACGGTGTGTAACACAACTCAGAAATGGACTGTGAAGTCATTTTTGGTTTGCTCACTTGGTTTCACAGTGTCTGGGTTCCCTGGGGTTCCACTAGATGTCCCCCTTTCTCACGGTGTCTGTCACCTTGTCACTTCCTGTTCCCTTATTTGGTCACCTTCCTCCTTGTTGTGTAATTGATTGTTCCCCACCTGTCTCCTGTTCCCTCATTATCCTTCTGTGTATTTATACCCGGTATTGGTTCCCTTTCCCGTGTTTCCAGTACACCGTTCGTGACAGAAGGACTCCGTCACCATAGGAACCAGCGGTATGTCGTTTTTTCCGTTCCCCAGCCAAGATGGCGGAGAGGCGAACCAAGTATCTTAGGTTGACCGCCCTCCGCCAAGAGGGCAATGAAGTGGGTGCCCTGGCTCAGGTGTTCTGGTCCCTGGCCGAGGGCATGGGCTATAACGATGCGGCCCTCAAGGACTATTTTAATGATGGGCTGGATGATCCAGTGTCTCAGGAGGAGATGGCGCAGTTAGAGACACTGGAATTCTGGGAATTCGTGCGCTACCTGCAGCATCGGTGTTGGTGGGATGCCCCAGCCACTCCTGTCTCTTCCAGCGGGGTGGTCGTCAGCCCAGCACCACTGCCCAGGATGGCTACTAGCCAAGCGCCAATGCCCAGATTGGCCGTCAGCCTAGCGCCACAGCACAAGATGGTCGTCAGTCCAGCGCCACAGCACAAGATGGCCGCTAACCCAGCGCCACAGCCCAAGATGGCCGTCAGCCTAGCGACACAGCACAAAATGGCCGTCAGTCCAGCGCCACAGCCCAAGATGGCCACCAGCCCAGAGCCACAGCCCAAGATGGCCACCAGCCTAGGGCCACAGCACAAGATGGCTGCCAGCCCAGCGCCACAGTTTAAGATGGCCGCCAGCCTAGCACCACAGCATAAGATGACTGTCAGCCCAGTGCCACAGCACAAGATGGCCGCTAACCCATCGCCAATGCCCAAATTGGCCGCCAGTCCAGCGCCACAACCCAAGATGGCCGCCAGCCTAGCGCCAATGCCCAAATTGGCCACCGGTCCAGCGCCACAGTACAAGATGGTTGCCAGCCCAGCACCACAGCACAAGATGGCTGCCTGTCCAGAGTCATGGCCCAAGATGGCTGCTTGCCCAGCGCCGCTGCACAGGATGACAGTCACAGCTGACCCTCTGGAGTCGAGTCAGATTCCTGTGAACTTTCCAGAGTCGAGTCAGGTTCCAATTGACCCCCCAGAGTCGAGTCAGGTTCCAGTTGACCCTCCGGAGTCGAGTCAGGTTCCAGTTGACCCTCCGGAGTCGAGTCAGGTTCCAGTTGACCCTCCGGAGTCGAGTCAGGTTCCAGTTGACCCTCCAGAGTCGAGTCAGGTTCCAGTGAACTCTCCGGAGTTGAGTCAGGTTCCGGTGGACTCTCCGGAGTCAAGGCTAGTCACCACTGACCTTCCTGAGTCAGGGCTAGTCACCGCTGACCCTCTAGAGTCAAATCACTGGTGATCTTCAAGGACTGAGTCAAGTCACGGGTGATCTTTTAGGACTGAGTCAAGTCACTGGTGATCTTCAGGAACAAAGGCAAGTCACCATTGATCTTCATGAGCAAATACAAGTCACCAAAGGTCCTCATGTACAAGTGCAAGTCACCGATTGTCTTCATGAACAAATGCCAGTCACCAATAATCTTCTTGAGCAGAGTCAGGCCAGCACCGATCTTCTGGAGTCCAGTAAAGACACCAGGGGATTACCAGAGTTTCGTAGTCCCATTGGTCCGGCCGCAAGGCTCCGCCTTGGGGGGCTCTCGTCCTGACCACACGGTTGTGGTGGTCTTCTGCTCTGCCCTGGTGGACTCCGGCCTTGACCACAAGGATGTGGTGGTCTTCTGCTCCGCCCTGGGGGGCTTCCGCCCTGACCACACAGTTGTGGTGGTCTTCCGCTCCACCCTGGAGGGCTCCGGCCTTGACCACAAGGATGTGGTGGTCTTCTGCTCCGCCCTGGGGGGCTTCCAACCCTGACCACACAGTTGTGGTGGTTTTCTGCTCCGCCCTGGAGGGCTCTAGCTTCGACCACATGGCTGTGGTGGTCTTCTGCTCCGCCCTGGGGGGCTTCTGTTCTTACCTCACGGTTGTGGTGGTCTTCTGCTCTGCCCTGGGGGCCTTCCGTCCTGACCACATGGTAGTGGTGGTCTTCTGCTCCGCCCTGGGGGGCTTCCGCCCTGACCACATGGCTATGGTGGTCTTCTGCTCCGCCCTGGTGGGCGCCACATGATGTTCTTCATGGACTTCTGTTTTGTGTTCTTGGTTTCTGTTATGTTTCTGTCTGTTCCCCTCAGTTAGTCTGGCCCTCTGTCCCTCCCCCTTAACCTCCTCTGGTCCTCCTCCCTCCTGGTCTCCCTGTTTTGTGTTTACACTTCTGGTGTCCGTCCCCATGTTTTTCTTTTCCGGCCCTCCGTCCCTCCCCCTGAGCCTCCACCTGTCCACCTCCCTCCTGGTCTCTGTGTTGTGTCTTGCCGCTCCGTAGAGGGGGGGGGGGGGGGTATTGTCACAGTGTCTGGGTTGTGTTCCCTGGGGTTCCACTAGATGTCCCCCTTTCTCACGGTGTCTGTCACCTTATCACTTCCTGTTCCCTTATTTGGTCACCTTCCTCCTTGTTGTGTAATTGATTGTTCCCCACCTGTCTCCTGTTCCCTCATTATCCTTCTGTGTATTTATACCCGGTCTGTCTGAGTCTGTGTTACGGAGTCCTTGTTTAATGTTGAAAGTAATTCATGTCCGTCTATTCTTGCCTTGCCTTGCCTTGTGTTCGTGTCTTGTTTATGTTGTTTGGATCTTCTGGTTTTGACCCTGCCTGGATTGTTTACCCGTTTGGATAACCCTTAATAAATGACTTACCTGCTATTGGTTCCCTCTCCCATGTTTCCAGTACACCGGTCGTGACACTTGGGGCTTAAACCCTGTTACCAGCATCCCAATAATCTTGTTTCTTCCCATCTAAGTGTATATCTGAGCATCTGCTCCATGTCATGACCCCTCAACAGAGCACTGGGTCTCATTATTGAGTTCAAGCAGAAGGGAAGTAAAGTCAAGACTGTTGACATAACTAACCGCTTTAGATCTCAGCGAGCGTCTGGAAGAGAAGGCAGTTTCTCAGTGACTCAAAGGATACTCTGTGCTTGACCTTCGAGACCTCAATGCTAGACTCAGCTGTCCCCGACGCCCTTAAAGAAGGAGTGCTTGTGTCTGTGTCCAAACAGAAAGTGTTTTGTTATTATCAGGACATGTTCATTGCACAAAGGCTGCTTATTCTTCCCAGGTCAAAATAATGTTGTGCAGCAAAAGACAGAAGTCTATAGATGTAGTGTCTATGGGCATTTGTTTGCCTTGTTTCTGCATCATTGGCAGCTTTTTGAAAATTATAAGCGACATTGATTATGCTTCATATACATCTATACCATATATATATAATTTTATCAACCAGTGTCAATTCAACCATACTAATAAGCAAAAGTGACTTTAGATAAACATAAAATTTTTCGGTCACACTTTATTTTAGGGTCCAATTCTCACTATTAACTAACCTTTAACTATGACTTTTGCCTCAATTAACTACTTATTTGCTGCTTATTAATAGTTTATAAGGTAGTTGTTAGGTTTAGGGTATTGGGTAGGATTATGGATGTCATGCATTATAAGTACTTTATAAGCACTAATAAACAGCCAATATGTTAAAAATAGACATGCTAATAAACAAACACTTATTAGTGTAAATTGGACCCTATACTAAAGTGTTACTGCTTTTTCTTGTGTCCTATTCTTCATGCATTCCAGAATGACAGCACACATGAAAGGTTTCTTTGAGCTTTTTGAATTCAGCAAGAGGCTTATTCTGTCTACTGGTGTTTGCGAAAGTTACTTTTATAAGTAATGCATCACAATATTGCATTACTCCCTAAAATTTTAGGTTTTTAGCAAAACTGCATACTGAAAGACAAAACTCTCAACAATTTCAGGCGATGTACTAAATGTTCATTTCAGTGTGCAAATACTGGTCCTAAGTGTTTATCTTGAATCTCCCATATGAGCAAGGTCCTGAGATACATAGCTCACAGTTATGAAAACTTTTAAATGATTTTATATGAACAGACAGACAGGAAGCTTCATCATTAGTACTGTGAGAAAAAACAAAGAGTCACATGTTATAGTCTTACAATACTTCCTTTTATATGGTAAACCTGACGACTTAGTGAACAGAAGACATATGCTGATGATCTGAACTGACTAATGATTAAGGTCTACAAGGATGCAGGTATGAATGCTTTAATTATTTTCATCACTGTTGATAAATGAGCTTTGTCTTGTGTCATATATCACTAAATACTGATGTAGATTTAGAGGTGTGTTGGATTTTAAGATTTAAGACATCCAGCATTAAGTGCATTGTGTTTCATTTATATTATTATAGTTGGCTGCTTTGGATGGCTGAAGTCATTTCCTGGACGTTGAGTTTAATAGCAGGGGCGTCATGTGAATTTGACAGGTGCTGGCAACCAGGTAAACACCCAGCATTTGTGTCTAGTCCATCAGGTTTGGGCTTTACAATGAGCAGTAATGAGTTATGATGATATAGTCTGTTTAGTGCCAGCCAGATATATTGCCAGCCAAGCAAATGTCCCACTTGAAGAAGATTTTTCCCGAACTCCCTGCTGTTTTGACAATGTTCCTACAGCACTTCACAAAGCCCGAATCCCAACCGTGCTCCTGGAGGACTTCAGTTCCAGCTCTGCTCCGACACACCTGCTTGTGTTTTTCACGTAACCCTGAAGACCTTGATGAGCTGGTTCTGGAGGGTTTGATTAGGGTTGGAGCTGAGCTGTAGGAAGCTAACGCTCCAGGAGCAGGGTTGGTCCTCCACGCTTTAAAAAGACTTTAACTGTGACTCATTTCAGTTGAGCGCTGCAGGGATGACATATTTTTGTTGACCAAAAACTGGAAACCAGCTGGCTTTTTATCATTTACAGTCAGAGCTAGATTACTTACAAATTGTAATCCAATACTGATTCCAAATTAGATTACAAAATTGTCGTTAGTAATGTAATCCATTACATTACATAATTTACAGTAGTTAATTTAATCTGACTACTTTTAGATTACCTTTGAGCTATCTCATTTTCACATTGATTTAAATAGGATAATATTATTACTACCAAAATACAAAGAGTAAGGAAATACATTCCATTTGTTGTTTTAAACATAATGAGGTGCATAAATTGCATAAAAGGTCTGTGGTTAACACAAGTTAAGTTCATTATAAAATACATCAGTTATAGCACCTTGTGATTTATTTAAAGCTTTTAAATTGTCTTGAAAATTGTGGTTGCTAAGAAGTAGCTATATGTAACTACAGAGGTGGTTAAACACTTTCACAGCCTCATTTTGTTTATTAATCACACTCTTGCAAACTAATCTAATACAAACTAAAAGGGAACCCACTAAAATAAAAACTGAAAGAGTTGATGCAACCATGGTGTAGTTCATTTATAGCCGTATGGCTTCTACTTAGGATTCCAGATTTAGTAAAGTTTTGTTCATTTGTGAAGATTATCATGATGAACAAATCATCTATTTCAATCTTTTGTTGGTCAACAGAGCTTATTTTCTGCAGTAGTCCAAATAGAAATAGAAATATATTTTTTTAGTGGAACAAGTGTGATGCAAACGTTAGGGTGGTCCGCAAAAATACATCATCACTGCAGCACACAATTCATCATAGTCTAATAAATCATGTTAAAATGTTCTTCCTTGATATAAACCATTTCTCCAACTAAATTTATCTGATACTTTAAGAAATGCGGTTTGGGTGGACCAACTATTAATGTGGGTGGACCAGTGCCACCCTGACCCTCATGCTCATGGGACTTGATCCTTGTGAAACTTGAGCTTTTCACCCAACACAGAAAGATTAGCCATTCTTACAGGAAATAGGAGATCATCATCATGGTAAGACTTCCTTCCTCTGCCTCCAGCTGCAGTCACACTTCAGGGCCCATCAGCACCAGTCTGCTACCAGCCCACGGAGAGAGGTCCCAACCAGCGAGCCAGGGGTCACCTAGACCCCTTCTTAAATATTAAGAATCAGTGTATTGACCTGTACTGGATTACTGCACTGCACAAGCTACAGCGCTTCACTGAGAATCCAAATCAGCTGTCGCAGTCCACACTAGATGGGACAGAATTCCCTAATTGGATTTTACATCAAGGGAATTTTGAAATCATGAGCCAGATGAGTCCTTCTTGCCCCGTACTCCCTCCCGCTGCCAGAGCGAGCTTCCTCCATTCAGGAAAGGGATTGGACCCTAACGCCAGGAGTCCAGGGATCAAACCTAAAGTGAGCCCCAAGCCTCTTGTTCTTCCCCCAGTTCCTGTGATTCCAGTGGTAAGCGCCAGCAAGCCGCGGCAGCCGCACACGAGCTGGGTGCACAGCGCCAAACAGAAAGAGGAAGCTGGGTCTCAGAACAGAGCGAAAGAGAGCACGTCCTTTCTGTCTGCTGTCATCGAGCGCTCCTCAAAGCTGCATGGATACACACCTGCGCCGCATCCCAGCTCCTCCAGGGAGACTCCTGCTGACATGACATCACATCCTGATGGGGACGGCGGTGAGACTTCATCACAGACGGACATGGTGCCACCGGCCAGACTTAGACCTGCAGTTCCTGTGAAGGTATATGTGCTTTTAAAGCTGCTTCTCTGTTATTCATTCACCACACTGGGAATTTAGATACGCTTATGTGTATATCTGATGGGTTTATGCTGTTTTATGAAGTTTGTTTACTACATATGACTTTGAGTGATGTGCATATCTTGGTCTAGTCTGGTCAGTGCTGTTTTAGACTGGTTTGAAGAGAGCATCTTTGGGATTTGAGCACGCTGGGTAATGTTTGTCTCTCCACCCAGATGGGCTGATATCTGAATACCTCACATCAAATGGACTAGAACCAATTTTCATCTTCCTACTTTACTTTTGAAACGTTGGAGAATTGTAAAATGGCCCCAAACCAGTTTGGACATTGAATTCATGCTTAAAATGAGTGAATGAAAATGTGTGGAGAAAATATCAAGCAACGCAACGCAAACATCACAGCACAATCAAACAGCACAGAATTTATATTAAATTAAGAGCAGATGGACTAAATCATGGATATAAATTACCAGAGGAAAAAAAGACACAAAGAGGTGGTGATCAATTAAATACTGATCATTAATAAACACAATTACGCAGACATTTTATCCAATGTAACACATTGCATATGCATGTATATCAGAAAAGTTCAATAAACAAGAATTTAATATGGAGTGATTTCTGGCAAAACTGGACAAGAGTAAAAAAACAGGAAGTTGAACTTTGGGTCTTTTTGATAAATACAAGTTTGTATTTAAATCTCTTTTACGTATACATTTTATTATTTAGCAGACACTTTGATCAAAGTGATTTACAAACATGGCCAGTTTATTAACAGGAACCAACAGTGTATTTTTTGCAAGTTTCACATGCATCAGCCCAGTCTTAACCTTTTTGTGTATATATGTATTTATGTTTAAAATAGTTTTAAATTAAATCAATATATATTTTTTTGGATATAGAACTTCATATTTAATTTGAACGTTTTTTGTCCATAATTTAGTTTTTTTTTATCATAATATTACAATATTTCTGCCATGCATCTGTTAGAAAAGTATTTTCTACATAATTTTGTGGTGAGTGCGTAAGTTCAAATCAGAATTATTCTAATTACCAAAAAAAAAAAAAATTGTTTAATCTTTGTTTTTGTTATATAATAGACAAATATTACCACATTGCTCACGCCCTAAACAGTAGGAAAGCCCCGGATATCCTCATGAAGATTTCACATATGGATTTAAAACAGGGTCATGCATGATGACGTCTGAGATATGAACAGGGAAAACGTGCGCGCGCTCTTCGGTGTTTTTAGTGTTGTTTCTTTCTTCTTCTTTCTTTTGTTGTACATTTTAATTTAACGTTTTTTTATTTATATGCATTTGTGTTTGTCATTGATGTTGAATTTATAACGATTTGTCATTATTTTATGTTTGTTCAAGAATAAAAAAACACGCACACAGGACTGTACCAACTGACACTAGACTGAGGGGAGACACACACACACACACACACACACACACACACACACACACACACACACACACAGCTGCTCTTATAATGAGCTGAAGTGATCACAGTGATGCTCAACATCCAGCTTTAAGTGACCGTTGGTGAATGTAAATCACTCTGTCGGTGAGTTTGTTTGTTGTTGCTTCATTCAGTGTTTTGCAAGATTTAGCGATAACTCGATTCAGACTCTTTCACTTCTGCTATATTCTCTATTTATGTGCCACACTGTAGTTTCAGTTTGAGTCATTTCATACACGATTGTGTGTGTTTGGTTGAAAACACACTTTAAACATATTTACTGGTTATTTCTCTAGCTGCACTGCACGTTTACATCTTAGTAACGTTAGTGAAGCTAACAGACTAGCAGCACACAAGGAGAGAAATTAGTGAAAACGCATAAATGAGATTCAAAACAATGATGATGATGATTATGATGATAGTGATGGAGAGAACATGGCGCGATTTATTTGATATATTTCTACTTTATTTCTTGGCTACGTCTTCATCCAGGACGGAGCTTTATTGTTGTTTTCTGGCTAGCGAGATGAATGATGAATTGGGATCCATGTGATGATGCTTTGGGTTTGACCTTAATGCATGTTATAACAGTGTAACTACTAGTGTAATAACAACACTAATAGTGTAAATCTAACCAGCAGAGCTGAAGTAAGAGTGCTGAGTTACCAGACAGAGACTATCAATACAAACATCTCTGTTCAGGCTTTGTGTTCATTGTCTGCTGGTGTTTGATCAAACCAGCCAATCATCCGTGGGATTCACTCATATTTGGTCGTGTAGGTTTAGTTTGTAAAGCACAGTACTGTCATGTGTTATTACAGTGTTTATGGTTTAGGCTCAGTGGTTAAATACTAAATACTCGTGGTACAGTTGTAATGCTTTTATTGATTGATCAATTGATTGGAAATGTGCAATGGTTGATAGAGCAGTCACTTGACTAGTTATCTTCTGTTTGTTGATCATGTACAACATTATTGCTTGCAGAGTATAAACAATTTACCACACTTCACAAAACAAGTTGAATATGATTGAATATCTAAATCCAATATAAAATGCAAAAATGTACTCTAATTCTGCTTAAAGCAATGCATAACAATTGTGCAATTTTTACGCCTTTAACATTGGATTTTTGATAGTAATAGTAATTTTTTTGTTCATGTGTATTCGTGTGTGGAGAGCAATGCATGTGTGAGCAGGGCTGGAATCAAAAAGTAATCGAAACCGAAATTCAGAATCTCTAACAACACAATTTTCCAAAGTCGGTTATTTTGGTTTTGTGATCTTGTTAATAGTTTTTCCTTAAAGGGGTCATATGATGTGATTTAAAATGTTTGCTTTCTCTTTGGAGTGTTATAAGCTCTTGCTGCGTAAAGATCTGTAACTTTGCAAAGACTAAAGTCTCAAATCCAAAGAGACATTCTTTTAGTTAAGTTAAGTTAAGACTCGTCTACGCCCCCATAAAATGGCTCATTTCAAACACGCCCCACATGTCTACATCACTGTGTGGGAAGATTTGCATAATGATGCCCAGATGTTCACACAAAGAAAGAAGGCATATATTTTATTCTCATTGTAGTATTGTTGTTTCTGCTGCCGTCATGTCTTATAGACGCTGTGTGTTTCACTGTGAAAGCCAAACTACTTTGTTTGTCCTTCCAAAGGAAAACACGACTAGAAATCATGTTTATATCATGTTTATAATGGGTTTTAGGTTTTTGTCTCGTCGCTCCTGCCGGACAAGGCATCACAATATGTTAAGAGCATAACATTTCCATCTCACGCTTGAGGCATTCGGCCAATCACAAAGCACCGGATAGCTGGCCAATCAGAGCACACCTCTCTTTTCAGAGAAATGAGCCTTGTGAAATTCAATGCGTTTCAGAAGGCGGGGCATAGTGGAGCAACAATAATGTACAGTTTGGAAAATAATGTTTTTTTTAACCTTAAACCACATGCATTGCATTATACCAAACCCACAAAATAATGTTATTTTTAGCAGCATCATATGACCCTTTTAAAATCATACCACTGTTTGTGTATTCAGTACTAGACGACTTTTGCTAGTTATTTATTTTTTACTCTTTACTTTGTATTTATTTATTTTTTATTTTATTTAGGAAACAAGCTTTTTTCATTAGGTATTTTAATTTCAAACAATGTTTGCTTTTTGATTTCAGTTAAAAATATTCAATAAATAACCATTATTAGTAGGGCTGGGTAAAAAATATAGATTCTCTTTTTTACGAAGCGATATGGATTCCTAAATCCTAAGAATCGATTAGTCTGTTTTCAGTTAATGGATTGAACATTGAGGGGCACCTCCCATCCAATATATCGCAGTAAGCATTGTGCTTTAGTGCTTTTATTATGAAACAAGGGCATTTTGCTTAATATATGCACCATATAACATTCATTATAATTTGTTACTTCTTTAATATTTTATTTATGTTTGAATAAATCTGTCCATGTTTTTATGACAGACACTATTTAAATGTGTATATTTAAAAAAACTAACTTTTTTATAATTATTATAAAAAAAATTATAAAAACTTAAATTATAAAAAGTGCAATTTAAGCAGTTGTACAGCATAAATCAGTCAATTTTCACCTTCAGTATTATAATGTAGTACTAACTGACTCTCATGTTTATTTTACAGCATTAGTTGAGATATTTTTTTTCCTCAAGAAAATTTGGCATGTACTGTACCCAGGGCCATAGCTGGGGTCAGCAGGGCCCTGGTGAAGGTGGTACCAGTGGCCCCTGTTTGAAATTGTTTAATTTGTATGTTCGTTCATTTTTATTTATTTGTGCTATTTAAACAATGTTCAAGTTTTTTTCAAGTTTGTACTCTGTTCAGCTTCTCCGCGTCTTGTGTTTGGATGCTTTTAAGTCGACAAGCGGTACGGCTTAAAAACACGTGAAAAAGATAAGCTTTCACGATGACGCGCAGCAGTGGCCCATCAACTGTCCTGAGCATCTTTTTAGGCTGGCCTCAGCCAGTCAGTTGAGATCATTGGGCCCCCCCCTCTCAGCCGTGGGCCCCTATAATCGTCACCACCTTTCACCCCACCAGTGACGGCCCTGACTGTACCTGAGAGGTATCCAAAATAATCAATATTTCATCGAATCGAATCACAAGCTTGAAATTTGTGTCAAAACCCAGCCCTTATAAATAGTTTGTGTTTCCTTCAATTCTTTTAAAGTCACAAAGATGTGACATGCTCTCTTTCATTAGAATACAATATCTCACCTTTGTCAATGAACAACAACAACAACAAAAACAATAATAAAACAAGAATTGTTCAGTATTCGCGATCAAGGTAAAATTTTTAAGATTTAGATTTTGAGTGTTGAACGATTAGCCTTTGTGAAGCCAGGCATAAATATCCCATTAAATGGAGTTGACTTTGCTGTCATACACTGGAGCATCATAGTCTCCTAAACAGTTTAATACAGCAATAATAAAGCTCTGGTCACTTATAATAATCTCACATGGTGCCAAAACTGGCACGCCAGGAATAATATCTGACCCGCTCCCACAGTCAAATTATTTTGATAGCGGCTGGTTCTGAAATAGATCAGTCATGACAGCAACAGTTACTCACAATCACTTCATCTTTAGTGATGTTGCATTCAAAATAAACGTATGACGACTTCTGCAACAATGTTTTATTTTGAGATGAACTGAGAGCTTTTAAAAGTCTTTGCAAACAGCGACAACTTTCTTTTTGCCGATGAGACACCTGCTTTGCATTCACAAAACTAGGAATGATGAACGCAAGCAGTAGTTGTCTTTGCATTCTTCTTTGTATGCACTATTTTCTCTGTCAACTTTCCTCTTTAGACTCTTTGATAGTGCTGTTTTCTCTCAACAGCTTGCTTATATGTTAACATCACTCTGCACACAACATAATAACATACCTCCAGCACGCAAACAATTAAAAAAATGCAGTTAAGTAAATGAGGATGCCAAGGAATAATTCTGTGTAAAAGTAGGCTGTCAAGTGATATTTACAATAAATTAGGCTTTAAAATGATAAACATTTATTATTCAGAATATGCAAAGAGCAAAAAGACATAATTTGTTAAGAGCATGACTCAAACAGGCCATAAATGGGCTTATTCAAGTCCTCTTTTTATTTTTTGACTTATTTTTATCCATTCTGCATCTCCCACATATGTGTGTTTTAGCAAGTTGGTGAATGAAGATATTTGACAGGTTACATGTCACTACTCTGCTTTATTCATTTATCCAGTGTAAAACCCGGACACTTTCTGTTAATGACTGTCCTACCACTACAGGATTTAACACAGAGCAACAGATCACCACCAGTTACAGAAGACACTGTAAGAGTCTGTCACAGGCAATTATAGTTTCATTTTTCATCAATCAAAAACATACAATATTTTGGTGCATTGAGTGCAGGATTGAGTCTTGCCACACCGCCATAAAGTCTGAGTGCAACAGTGATGTTTGTCCTTCTGTGGAGTTCTCCTATCTCCACATATGATCATGAAGCTGGACTCGAGTGACCATCAGCTTCTTGGACACTACTCAAGCTAAAGCCCTTCTCTATCAGTGGCTCAGTTTGGCCAGGAGGCAAGCTCTAGGAAGAGTCCTGGTTGTTTCAAACTTCTTCCAGTAAGGGTTACAGAGACTACATGCTTCTGTGAGCTTCTGTGATGTTGTTTTTCTGAACTCCTCTACAGATGTGTGGCTTGACACAAACCTGTTTCTGAGCTCTACAGGCAGTTTTTTGACCTCAGGGCTTGGTTTTTGCTCTGACCTTTTAGTAAGATGTCATACCCACTCAATTGAATTTCCCACAGGTTAACTTCACTTGAAGTATAGTAACATCTACAAGCAGAATTTTAACTGTCCCAGATATTAATACTTATGCAATGGAATCGTTTTATTTTTTATTTATTTTTAATACATTTAATAAATATTTTAAAAACCTGTTTTTTTTTTGCTTTACAATTATGGTGTATGAAGTTTAGATTGTTGTGGAAAATGTTCATGTAAAATTAACTTGCTTGGGTAAATACAAACAAATGATAAACTTATACGCTATTATGGTAAAATTTTGCAATTAATCTGTGGATCACATGCGTGCCAAACTGTGCGGGGATCAACTACGATCCGTTTAACCACAAATACTATATATGTTCTGGCCTGCCCGATGCCAAACTTACTTGCCGACCCCAGGTATAGAGGGTTTACAGATAAAGTGTGAATACAGTCATGTGACCTCTGCATGGTGACCGTTACAAACAAACACAAGTACCACTCATTTCTGTAGGGGAATTTCTGCTAATAATAAGACTGTGGGTAGTTCTGTAATGCTTTTGCTATTTAAATCTGTAAGGAGTGTGACATGCTATTATATCTGAACGTTTCCAGTTGCGTAATCTTAGCCACCATGTTAAGACAGTCTAAAGAAGTAGTTTGACCAACAAGCAGTTACCACGGGGTAATAATCAGTCTTACTTTTTCAATACAAATAAGACCAATCTACCTTTTCATAACTGAATTCAAAAGTCATGACCAGTTTTAAGAAAAATAATAAGATGACTAACTTTTAAGACTAGTCTAAACCGTTTATGCAACCGCATGGAACTACAGGGATTACTTGTATTTAAAAATTAAGGTAACACTTTAGTAAAATGACCAATTCAAACTAGTTGCTTATCAGCATTGCTGTTATTAATATATTATCTGTTTTTAAGTGCTTATAAAACACATATTCTGCATGAGCCTATTCTACATCCCTAATCCAATACCTAAATTTACCAACTATTAATAAGCAGCTAATTATAAGTTTACTGAGACAAACGTTGTAGTTAATGGTTTGGAAATAGAAAGCATTGGACCTTAAGATAAAGTGTGACCAAGATTAATTTGTCACACAACTATTGATATTAAGAGCTAAAGATGATTAAAGAAAACTTTCAAGAAATTGTGAGCAGTTTCAGGACCTGAAATGTGCACTTGACCGTAATAAATGAATAGTCAACACTTTACTAGATGATGTTTGGTGTCAGGTAAAACTCTGATGGCAGAAGTCAAGTCTTTTTACAGATTGTGTCAAAGCAGCTTTACAGTATTAAACCGTATTAGAAAGGCTGAAGTTTTGCCTAAGTTGGTGATCACAATTAATTGTATTTTGATGGTTAATTCCTGCAGGATGCTGTACTATTCTCAATGAAGTGGAAACGTAAACCGTGTTCTGCTGCTCTTAAACCTGATCAGAAATGGTGCGTTATTCCTCTGTTTTCTGAGAGTAATTATCATGAAAACTAAAGCTCACTGGCAGACATGCTGTCTGTGTGCCTTAAATACCAGGTTTTACCCTGAGGGCAAACCTCAGACTGCTCACTGTAGTGCAAAATCTGGATTGTCAGAATTGGTTCATCTTCATTGTTCCCAGTTCAGCTCACTTTTTAAAGTAACCAGATCATTTTTTGGTGCCTAGACAGGCTCTGTAACTTCAGCGTTCCTCAAATTGTTTATTTATTGAATGGATTTGTTTTGTGTGTATGTAAGTAGGTCTTTTCGAGGAATGATAATGAGCGCTGTGGTTTAAGGAGGAGCACTCTGGATTTGGAAGGTGGATGACACAAGCATCCTAAAATTCAACACATTGTTTTCTGTGAAAGTATGCATAGTGCCATCACCATTTGGCATCCAATAGTAGTGCCAGCTATGACCTCTGGGCCTGCTAGTCACATTGTGTTCATTGTTTCTTAAAGCAAAGTCTTCAGATATGGTTAACAAGGGACACACATAACAGAAGCATTGAAGATGCATTGAGTACACACAGTTTTTCAGTAACAAGTGTGTTTTGACAGCGTGAGAAAGCCTAGGCTACAAACAGAGATGTTTCGTAATAAATGTCATCATTGGTAATTGTCAGCTTTACACCAACTGTGGAGCTCATAAAACTTACATTGTTCGTTTTTTGAAGAAGTGCAAAAACCTTTGTGAACTTTTTGTGAGCATGAAGTGCTCTGTGTGTGTTACCTGTGCTGTTTCCCTCACATTGTCATGTGAACAATCAGTCAGTGTTACTGATACCATGAACCTTGTTACGCAAAGCAGCTCTTGCGTCATCTGAAGTGACTGAAAATAAAGTCTTGGTTCACAACGTCAGTCAGATGTTAATTTACAATAACTATTCTGACAGATTAATCCATCAAAGGATTTGTTAGACTGATCAGTCATTTTTTCATGAATTTGAGTCTACAGTGTTTGCGTTGTGGATGAAATAAGAATGTACTGTTATACATGTAGGTTTCATGTGGATAAAAACTGACATTGATTGAACAGATCAGCTCCAGTCCTCCGTGGAGATCTTGGACTAGACAATAACTGGATTTCCTGATGTCTTGATGTCTCAGGGATCAGAATGATTTCCCTCCATTAGATCTGACTTCAGCATGATCAGCTCTGAAGCTGACGTTAGACTTTGAGCTTGTTTTATAGATGTTGTCTGATAAAGATGTCTGATTCAGAGGGCTCTGATGTTGAACTCTGATCGTAACAAACAAGGCAAAAGAGGCAAACCTAAACACTGAGGTCAGATTTTCAATAAGGCCGACTTCTCTTGTGAAATTGAAAGCGGAGACCATTTCAGTTCAGTTCCAGTAAGTCCACACGCTCGTCATGTGGCTAGAGTGCAGTCAATTATTTGTAAAAAGACACTAGTATTAAAAAATGAGTCAGTTTGTGGAAACAGAGAGATTCCTGAGCTGCCTGGAGCGAGTCATAGTGAGCGGCCTCCTGTGGGAACTTCAGCGTGATGGACACGAATGCTAGATTCACACATTCATGAACTCGCTGGATTTAAAGAAAACAGTTTGTCCTGAAGTGAAAATGATCATTTACTCACAGTCAAAATGTCTGCAAACCTGTATAGCTAACTTTCTTCCGTGGAACTCAAAAGCTAGATGTTTAGCTCAATCTCTGTGTGAGAAGCAAAGAATAAAAATGTTCATCTGCGTGTTGTGATATGACATTAGTTGTGAAACCTGCTGCAACTCGAATATGCCACAGCAAAACAGATGTGAGAGCTGTGGAGGAGAGGAAAAGATTTTCTATAATTAATAACTTGTGAGGTTTTTGGGTCTGTTCTTCTCTCAAAGCTATTTTGTCATTTGTTTTGGAACTTGACAGCATCCATCTGTCTTTTAAAACTGATTTGCTAAATTTGGAAGACTTTCTGTCTTCAATCATAATACTGCCACATGCACACTTTGCAAAGTTAAAATGATGTCATATGAATGCATGTTTAACTTTGGTTTGTTCTTGCAGGGAGAAGCGTTTGATCGGCTCAGCAGATCTTCTGCACATGCACAGAGTGTTGCCAAAGCCAAGGAGCAGTTTCTCTCGGGAAAGACAGAAGACACAAGCTCAGCTGATACTGGTACTTTATATTCTTCCATACTTCTTGCATACATGTAATTGTTGTGTGTATTTATATATATTAGTGCTGTCAAATGATTAATTGCATGCAAAATAAAATTTGTTTACATAATACATGTGTGTGTACTGTGTGTATTTATTATGCATACAGTATATAAATAAAAATACATGCATGTATATATTTAAGAAAAATGTTACGTTTATATATTAAATACATTTATATATAATTTAAAATAGAAGAATATAAATATATGAATGTATATACATGTAAATATTTACTAAATATATACTGTATGTGTGTGTATTTATATATGCATAATAAATATACACAGTATATACATTTCATAATATATATATATATATAAAATAGTAAATTGAAACTGCATGTAACACATTTTCTCTTTCACTTCCGTATATGATGCTGTATTTTTTCGGCTGAATACAGGTCCAAATTAACACCCTACTCTTCTAAATGTGTAACATCCCGTTCTCCTGTGTGTGCTTCTTTAAAACATAATCATTAAATAAACTGAGAAAAAAAAATGGATTGTGGATTACAGGAATAGTTCATAGTTCAGATTTGCTGAAAAAGCGCTCACCCTCAGCTCATCCGAGATGTATATGAGATCAGTTTCTTCATCAGATAAGATTAGATAAGTGTATTTGCATAATAGAGAGAGTGAGATAGTAATTGCATCACCGTCTCACAAATGGATGCTGTCAGAATGAGACATCAAAACATCAAAATAATCCACACCACTCCAGTCCATCAGTTAATGTCTGGAGAAAAAAAAGAAAGTAGGGGTTCAGACCAGATGGCTGTTTACCCCTTTACTAAACTATAATGCAACTAGCATCTAGTTCTGTGCAACATTATATAGTTCACAGAATCTGACCGTTTGTACACAAACCCTGATTTGTTCCCTTGTGAAAAAACAGAAACTAGCTTTTCTGAGAGGGTCTTACAGTGCTGACTGGTAAAATCTAAATTAATTTGATAAATGAACTAAACCAGGTAGAAATAGCTCAGTGTAGAAAACATAATGCTTTGCTGGTGACACCTGGTGAAGTGCATTTAAGAAAATAAATGATGTAAATAGAGATGTTTTTATAATAAATCATACAGACATAAGAGAGGCAACAACCTTGAACTTTGGTAGTAAATATCTCAGTTGTCATGAGCCACTCTCAAAGTTGCGATTATTGAGGTAGTTAATATTATAGGAACATTTTGAGCATCAGTTTAACCTATTTGATGTCTATTTCTGACCGAAGACATGTTATTCAGCTGACGCATTATATCCATCAATTTTAAGTAAGCCACTCGTCGACTCCTAAAGCTGCTGCTGGTAAACAGCTAATTGTCTTTAGTGTTCCCATGTCCATATTTTTATAAACGTCTTTAGGGCTTTTTTTTCATAAATGTAGTTCATAAAAATTATCAATGTATTTGGGTTTATTTTAAATAAGCAAGTGGCTTGTTTTTTTAAATCCAGTTTTTCCAGTGAGATCTGGCAACATTGTTCTCTATGGAGAGTAATCTATGGGATTTCCCCAAGACCACGGGGCTGTTGGAAGAAACTTTAGTGGAGAGAGATCGTATCAATATTTTGGAGTCAGTAAAGACACGTACCGTTACTGTTTTGTTTCTGTGATTGACTAACATCCAGTGGCACTCTTTCTCAAGCTACCATTTCTCGTGAAAAGAGACGTCACTGCATTATCAACTAGTTGTTCAGTTTGGTTCTGTTCACAGATAGGACTGTCACTTTAAATGTTTGAGGAGTTAATTCGCTTGTGGAATGTGAATATCACTGACTTACAGGAATTGATTGGACTGTGTGTATAGAGTGTGATTAAACTCTCAAGAGAGGAGTGACAACCCTATTGAGCTGTTTTGTGTGTTTTAATCACCAACATGAACACAAAACACTCCTTCAAGATCTTCAGTGTTTCCGTATCACTGGTGTGTCACGCTTCAGTGTCAACGACCGTCATGATGAAACCTGTTTCAGAAGTGTGCATAAGTCACAAAGTTTACTGGCTCATGGTTTCCTTGTACTTCCACAAATGACACACATCCAAACTAGGGGTGTCCATGGTTAACCGGTTAACCGATTAACCGTTAGAAATTGCGTAACCGAGTGAAACATTTTGCTCGGTTAAGTGACGTCAATGGCGTGCATTGAATTTAGTTGTAATACATTTTTGCACCACCAGAGACCGCCAGAGCGCTCCCAGACATTTGTAATGTCCACAAGAAGAAGTCATTTTTCTAATATGAAGCGGGCAAAAAAAAGTACAGCATTGGAGCACTTTAAAATTGAGAGTGACGGGGCAAAATTTCAATACAGTGCTTAGATATACTTCAAGTACAACCTCGTTGTTGTAATCTCAACAGCCAACACCCGGGCATCATTAGGCCGGTCAGGACACACTGGATGCGTGGCGAAAACATCTCAGCTGCGTGGCGTGTCTGTTTTTAATTCGGCTCCCATGTTAACAGGTTAGGTTCTTTATGTCTCTCTGTCTGTCTGTCTGTCTGTCTCTCTGTCAAGTCAAGTCACCTTTATTTATATAGCGCTTTAAACAAAATACATTGCGTCAAAGCAACTGAACAACATTCATTAGGAAAACAGTGTGTCAATAATGCAAAATGATAGTTAAAGGCAGTTCATCATTGAATTCAGTGATGTCATCTCTGTTCAGTTAAATAGTGTCTGTGCATTTATTTGCAATCAAGTCAACGATATCGCTGTAGATGAAGTGACCCCAACTAAGCAAGCCAGAGGCGACAGCGGCAAGGAACCGAAACTCCATCGGTGACAGAATGGAGAAAAAAACCTTGGGAGAAACCAGGCTCAGTTGGGGGACCAGTTCTCCTCTGACCAGACGAAACCAGTAGTTCAATTCCAGACTGCAGCAAAGTCAGATTGTGCAGAAGAATCATCTGTTTCCTGTGGTCTTGTCCTGGTGCTCCTCTGAGACAAAGTCTTTACAGGGGATCTGTATCTGGGGCTCTAGTTGTCCTGGTCTCCGCTGTCTTTCAGGGCAGTAGAGGTCCTTTCTAGGTGCTGATCCACCATCTGGTCTGGATACGTACTGGATCCGGGTGACTGCAGTGACCCTCTGATCTGGATACAGACTGGATCTGGTGGCTACGGTGACCTCGGAATAAGAGAAGAACAGACTAATATTAGCGTAGATGCCATTCTTCTAATGATGTAGAAAGTACGGTGTTATGGGAAGTGTTTCCGGTTCCAGTTTACCTAATTAATGCAGCCTAAAAATCCTTTAACGGATTTGGATATTAAAAGCATATTAGTATGTTATGTGTATGCCAGGTTAAAGAGATGGGTCTTTAATCTAGATTTAAACTGCAAGAGTGTGTCTGCCTCCCGAACAATGTTAGGTAGGTTATTCCAGAGTTTAGGCGCCAAATAGGAAAAGGATCTGCCACCCGCAGTTGATTTTGATATTCTAGGTATTATCAAATTGCCTGAGTTTTGAGAACGTAGCGGACGTAGAGGAGTATAATGTAAAAGGAGCTCATTCAAATACTGAGGTGCTAAACCATTTAGGGCTTTATAAGTAATAAGCAATATTTTAAAATCTATACGATGTTTGATAGGGAGCCAGTGCAGTGTTGACAGGACCGGGCTAATATGGTCATACTTCCTGGTTCTAGTAAGAACTCTTGCTGCTGCATTTTGGAATAGCTGTAGTTTGTTTACTAAGCGTGCAGAACAACCACCCAATAAAGCATTACAATAATCTAACCTTGAGGTCATAAATGCATGGATTAGCATTTCTGCATTTGACATTGAGAGCATAGGCCTTAATTTAGATATATTTTGGAGATGGAAAAATGCAGTTTTACAAATGCTAGAAACGTGGCTTTCTAAGGAATGATTGCTATCAAATAGCACACCTAGGTTCCTAACTGATGATGAAGAATTGACAGAGCAACCATCAAGTCTTAGACAGTGTTCTAGGTTATTACAAGCAGAGTTTTTAGGCCCTATAATTAACTATTTAGCAGAATTTAGCAGAAAGAAATTACTTGTCATCCAGTTTTTTATATCGACTATGCATTCCATTAGTTTTTCAAATTGGTGTGTTTCACCAGGCCGAAGAAACATATAAACATATAAAGCGTGAAGAGTACTGAGCCTTGAGGTACTCCATACTGCACTTGTGATTGATATGATACATCTCCATTCACTGCTATGAACTGATGGCGGTCACATAAGTATGATTTAAACCATGCTAATGCACTTCCACTGATGCCAACAAAGTGTTCAAGTCTATGCAAAAGAATGTTGTGGTCAATTGTGTCAAACGCAGATATACAGACAGGAAGGGAGACTACTTACCTGCCTGTCTGTCTGTCGGTCTCCCTACCTGTCTGTCTGTCTCTCTGTCTGTCTACCTGCCTGTGTGTCTGTCTGTCTGTCTGCCTGTCTGTCTGTATGTCTCTCTGTCTGTCTGTCTCCCTTCCTGTCTGTCTATCTATCTGTCTGTCTCTCTCTCTGTCTGTCTGTATGTATGTCTCTCTGCCTGTCTGTTTCTTTTTTTTCTGTGTGTCTGTCTCTCTGTCTGTGTGTGTCTGTGTGTCTGTCTGTCTGTCTCTCTGTCTGTGTGTCTGTCTGTATGTATGTCTCTCTGTCTTTCTGTGTCTGTCTGTCTCTCTGTCTCTCTGTCTGTGTGTCTGTCTGTATGTCTGTATGTCTGCCTGTCTGTGTGTCTGTCTCTCTGTCTGTGTGTCTGTCTGTCTCTCTGTCTGTCTGTATGTATCTCTTCCTGTGTGTGTCTGTCTGTCTGTCTGTATGTCTGTGTGTCTGTCTGTATGTCTGTCTGTGTGTCTGTCTCTCTGTCTGTGTGTCTGTCTGTCTCTTTGTCTGTCTGTCTGTCTGTATGTCTCTCTCTCTCTGTCTGCCTGTCTGTCTCTCTGTCTCTCTGTCTGTGTGTCTGTCTGTATGTCTGTATGTCTGCCTGTCTGTGTGTCTGTCTCTCTGTCTGTGTGTCTGTCTGTCTCTCTGTCTGTCTGTATGTATCTCTTCCTGTGTGTGTCTGTCTGTCTGTCTGTATGTCTGTGTGTCTGTCTGTATGTCTGTCTGTGTGTCTGTCTCTCTGTCTGTGTGTCTGTCTGTCTCTTTGTCTGTCTGTCTGTCTGTATGTCTCTCTCTCTCTGTCTGCCTGTCTGTCTGTCTGTCTGCCTGTCTGTCTATTTGTCTCCCTGCCTGAAAATAAATAAATATCTGTGCCAATGAACATGTCTGTGGCATCAGAATGATAGGGGTGTTAGAAATTATTGATACACGAGTTTTGCAATATTTTGTTTGGCGATAATGTATCAATTCTCAAAAACGAAATATAGATATAAAAAATATATTAAAAAATCATAAATGATTCATATTACTTTTTTTTTCATTTTGAATTAGTTTCCTGAATCCCTAGAAAGCAGTCTTCATCTCTGAACTTAAAACAGTGACAGGAAATACTAGCATTAAGACACATCAGGCAATCTTGTAATCATATAGACACAGGTGAGACATCATGTCAGGTAATCACCATAAATATGTAGACACAGGTGAGATTTCGGTTTCCTTGTGGCACTGCACTGATATGACCTGTGTGTGGGTTGTGTATCTTCCTCATTCCTCTAGGAATAAGTCGTCAGCTGATGCTTTGCTTTTACAGTTTTTCTCAGTCGCTTTGGTACATTTCTCGAATCAAACTCACAATTTGCAAAACATAAAGTGCATTTCTCAAAACAACTCGTACAAAAAGCAAATCAACCTTGGATTACCTGCAAAAGCCAGTCTCCTGCTCAAAATCCTTAGTTCATCTCTCAAAAATAAATATCTTTGTCAATGAACATATCACTGCCATCAGAATGACAAGTCCTTGTGTCATAGTTTACGGATAAGACAGTCAAATTGCTTAGCCATGTTGTCAATATAACAGTTTACTCTGGAGGGATGATCTGATGTAAACTACTGTATTGAACAATATGCCATATGCTTATATATGCCATATATCCATTTCAAACGTACACATTTACACATTACTGTATGTGGGATATTGATTGAAAGAGACTGGATAGAATTCCCAGTTACACTTTTACAAAGTCTGACCAAAAAAAAAAAAAAAAAAAAAACTTTACAATGTCATTGTGATATAGAAAAGGAAAAATAAATATGGACACAAATATGAAAATAAGTCCATTGTCAGAATGTGTAACTCTTGTGTTGTCCTCTGTCTACACAGTATAAGCTTTTCAACTGAAGATCCATGGGATGAACCTTTGAGCTATTTCAGAGAAAGGGTTTATCATTGGTTTATCATCTACATTCTCTTCATAAGTCAAGATTCACTTGCACAATTCATGCCAAATTAAAAAAGTCTAATAATAACTTGTAAAAATAAATATAAAAAGTGTGCTAGGCAGTTTTTGACAACTAGATTAACCGTTTTGCATTTAATGACTTATACGATGAACTAAAGACTAGATGTTTTGAGTGGTAAGACTGTTGCACAGAAAACTATGCAATACGTTTTGAGCAACATGACATGAGCAACTGATAATGCAGGAAATTGCCGATAAACATGCATAATCAATTGAATGAATGTACAAAAGCAATCGCAACTTGTTCGAAAGAATGAGAAACTGGTTTTATGATGTGTATAAATGACTAGATGATGTGGAGGTTGTACAAGTAGTTTTGAGAATTTCATTTCTGTTTTGAAAAATGCACCAAAGTGACTGAGAAAAACTGTAAGTTCACTATTGCCTGCACATCGCTGCCACCTGGTGGTCGTTTGAGCCAGTACATTCTTGATTTGTTGTTTGCCTGTTGTGTGTCTGTTGTTGTTTGCCTGTTGTGTGCCTGTCTGTCTTTCTGTCTTTCTGTCTTTCTGTCTGTCTGCCTATCTGTCTTTCTGTTGTGTGTGCCAGTTGAATTCAAGGTTGTTGTTTGTTTGTTTGTTTTTTTTTTTTTTTGGGGGGGGGGGGGTTGTTTATTGTATTATTTGTAGTATTTGATTTTGTTATAAGTTGATTTGGTTTAGGGCTTTGTTTGAATTTTGCTATTGGGGTTGGTTGGGTACTATTTCTTTGTTTTGTCTTACATTGATATTGCTCAGTCAAGGAACTGAAAATTTATGGTTTATTTTGGGGTGATTTTGTTGTTTTTCTTTTTTCTTTTTGATTTAGTGTTATGTTCTGTTGGTTTGAAGAAGTTAATGTATATTTATTTTGTTGATCTGTCGATTGGTTGTTTAAATGTATTTCTTTTTCTTCACTCTTGTTTCGTGATTTGAGCTGTATCTAATGTTTGGTATAAAGGTGTAACAAAGATAGTAACTTCTGTATCTATTTTATTGATTTACAATTGTTTTGTTTTCTTTAGGAATCCTGCAAGAACTTTATTTTTCATTGATAATAAGCAGATGTAATTTTTTGTTCAGATCAAAATGTTATTACATCGTCACAATTGTAAACTTAAACTGTGAACCTTTAAAGCAAGCTCTTAAAATATATTTACATTTTATACATATACATTTAACTAAAGAATCCTGCAAGCACTTGAATTTTTTCAACCTTTACTCATACTGCACAAAATTGGTTCAATAACGTTGGATGTTACAGGGACTGATTATTGCAAATACAGATCCCAGTGTGTTCTGGTTGAACAATATTTATTTATTGCTAAGATTTACATATGGTGGTGTGTTTTTAATGACAGCTTTCCAAAAAAATATATCCTATTCCTAAAATAAGAAATATACCAATATATATCGGTCTCCTTGAAAACGAGATGTTACATCTCAAGGGGTTTTCCTCTTCACAATAAATTTGACAAATATCGCTTTGCTTACAGTATCACAGTGTATCGCAATATATCCTATTGCAACCCCTGTATCGTGATACATACCGTATCGCCAGATTCTTGGCGATACACAGCCCTACAGAAAGACCAGTCCTGTGTACGAATAAGACAGTCAAATTGCTAAGTCATGTTGTCAATATAACAGTGTACTCTGGAGGGATGCTCTGATGTAAACTATGGCTACAGGTTTGATGACCATTATTATAAATTGTAGGTTACACCTTAGTGTATGTGGGAGTTTGATTGCAAGAGACTGGACCAGATTCACATTTATGCTTTTCTTGTTTGTACTGTAATTTGTTGACAGACCATGCCATTGTGATACAGAAAGGAAAAGACAGCACCACATAGCACAAGGAAAAAAACAAGAAAAATATAAAAGTAGAAATGTGACCATAAGACAATCTCCTTAGGGAAAACTGTACATGCAGTGTGCTGTAGAATATCGATGAATATCTTGTCTTGGTATGCAGCGTGGAAATAATCTTTTAAGAGTGTCTTATCCAGTCTCTGCAGGCATCTGCTGTGATGTCATCCCACACTGCATCATCCCTGGCAGCTAGAGAAGGTCATCTGTGTATGTGGCTGGGGATCATATACTTTCCATCTCCATACAGAGAAAAATTCCTTGATGGGGTTAAGGAATGGAGAGTAGGGTGAGAGGAACTCCATCAGCATCCTGTTGTGGGCTGCAAACCATTGCCTGATGATGTTGGAGCGATGGAAACTGACATTGTCCCAAACTCTCACGTGCTTTGGCAGGTCATATCCAGCTCTTGTTCAGGGATGAGGTCCCTGTAGAGAGTGTCTAAAAAGGTGACAAGACACTCTGTATTGTATGGCCCAATAAAGGGAATATGCGTTAGCACACCATTCTCAGAGATAGCAGCACCCATGCTAATGTTCATGCCTCGTTGGCCTGGCACTTCAACTGTAGCTCTGTGGCCGATGATATTTAGACCACGCCTTCTGCGTTTCGTTAGGTTGAAGCCAGCCTCATCCATGTAGATGAAGATGTGTCACTTGCTTCCAGTTCAATAATACACTATATCCAGAAGACACAAAATGAGTTTTATGAATTACATGCATTTTCATTTTGGCCAAGATACAGTACAGTTACATCAAATCTATCCAGCACATATTGCATCTTCTTTTCTACAGCCAGAGCAAATAGCCTCCTCCTGTTCAGGTGTGAAAAGGGGCGCTCTGCCACACCTGTGAAGTTGTCTTGCAGTCCTATATGGAAAAAAATATTGTAATGCAAAACACAAAATTGAGGAAGATAAAATGTCACTGTTTAAAGTATACTTACTGTATATTTTAAAATGCAAGGGGCATACTGTAATATTGTATAAAGCATAACAGAAAGTAAACAGTATTGCAGTACAGTGCTTGTTGTTAAATTACTGTACATACCTGTTCTGTCGACAGAAAGTCTGTATGATTGAGGACACAGTTGTTCTCCCAACATTTGGCTGCTCCCTTCGACCAGCCTCGGCCATTGTAAGCCCATGATTGAGAACGGGTTCTACAAGTGTGGCTCTTATCTCATCAGGAACACCCATATGTCCTTGGCCTCTTCTGTCTCTTCCTCTGATTTGGGTCCCAACTTCTCCAACATCCAGCCTCATTCCTCTTCTTCTTCTCTCTGGCTGTTGACCCCATTGACAAGTGGGAATTTACCAGTGCAGGAGAGATTTAGAAAATAAAGTCTAATGGAAATGTATATAAATATGCTCGACATATTATGACATCTTGTTCAGCCATTTTGCACGGTTAAGACTTATGCTATAAACTTATGCCTGAATGTTGTGGGGGATGACACAATTCAACAGAGACCCATTATAATACATTTTGATCAAAATGACATAAACAATTGATCATTTGCATGGATGTACCAAAGCATTTGCAACTTGTTCAAAGAAATGAGGAACTGATTTTTTGATGTGCACAAGTGACACGATGTGAAGAACAGGTAGTTTTGAGAACTTCAATTCTGATCTGAGAAATATACCAAAGCAACTGAGAAAAACGGTAAATGAACACACGTATATGTAACTGAAGTAGTGCAAAACAAGTATAGAAAGTGCATTCTGTCAGATTATTTCTCTTTTTCAACAAGAAAAATATATTTCTCTCTTTCTTGTTGTTCATCCTGCTTTCCGTTGGTTTTATTTGAGGCAGACAGTCTTGCTCCACTTGAATTTTTCTTTGAGTTAGCAATTAATTTTCTCTGATCTTAATTTTTGGCTTTGTCCAACAGTCGCCCCTTCGACCCAAGAGAAACAGGAAAGCGCCTCAGGTCTTGACTCGGGTCTTGATGACGATGACATTGATGAGGCGTCCGTCTTCCAGGAGATCGACAGGGAGCTGTCAAACCTGTTGAGTGGCCTGACCGCTCGGAGTCAGCATGCTGCGTCCAGACAGGACTCGCCGTCAAGAGACGCCACTGCCGCCTCACTCATGATCCCCTGCATCGGGCAAGACGAAACCAAGCCTTCTCAGCTGGATATGGCCAAGCAGGGCCTGGACATTCAGAATGGCCAGTCCGAGTTAGCAAGAGACTCCCTGCTGTTTGACTCGTGGTGCGAGGCGCTCATAAAGGACCCCAGCTCAGTTATGGCAGCAGCAAACGAGCTGAGCTGCTTCAGCTCAGGGCCCAGTCGAAGCCCCAGGAATGCACTGGCCTGCCAAAATAAACCTGACGCCAGCCCAACTCCAGATGGGGAGCAGCCCTCAGAGGTGCCCTCCCAAGAAAACGTTGGAAAGGAGATGGAGGGCAAGAGGGCCGGGTCACCCTCGCCCAGTAGGACAGAGGACGACCCCTCGGCAGAACTGGTGGATGAGTCTCTAGGGGAATCCAGTAAAATTCTGTCCGAGATACCTGGCACCTTTAGCAGTTTTCTGGAGGGGGGCAAACTGCGGGACAAGCCGCCAAAGAAGCTGCGGTTTGTGGAGAGCAGGGCGGAGAGCCTCGTGAACGGAGAGATGCAGAACGGAACGTACCAGAGCTGCAGTGTGAAAGAGGAAGTGACTCCAGACACACAGCATACAGAAGCCACCGGAGTGCCCCAGGGGCGTGTGCTGAGACCCGATCACAAACCAGCAGAGAACGGCTCAGACAGGTACAGTACCTCTGCATCTCAGTCCTCACTTGCCAAAAGCCGGTTAGATAATAGATAGACACTGCTATTTAGCTTGAGCAAGCTATTTTATATGATACTTCTGTAATTTAAAAGGAATTCTAAAAAATAGCACCCCCCCCCAGTGGCATTCAACTGGTGTTTGTTCAACAGGAAACAACGTTCACAGGTAAATTAATTCCTCATATTTTTAGAATCAGTATTACTGATAATTATTAATATTATTACAATGAGTAAATGTTTTGTGTTTTTTATAAATATTATTTTATGTAACTATTTATATAATTATTTTATTATTAAAATGTTTTAATAAAAAATGTTATATATATATAATTTTTTTTTTCAAGGCAAGGCAAGTTTATTTATATAGCACATTTCATACACAATCGTAATTCAAAGTGCTTTACATAAAAGAAAGTAAAATAATAATGAAAGAAAATAAGAATAAGAATAAAAGAAGCAATTGTAAAACTTATTTAAAATGCTTATTTAAAATGAATTTAAAACAGTTATAAAATGATTTTACATAAAATAAAATAAAAAACCAGTGAAAATATAGTGCAATCAGTTCGGACATTGCACAGTGCTCATTCAATAAATGCACAGCTAAACAGATGAGTTTTGAGTCTAGATTTACAAGGCAAGGCAAGTTTATTTTTTTATGTGTATCTATGGTTATAATGTATAAAAATAAGACAATTAAAAAGTGATTTGCTTATTAGTTTTCAAACACATTAACATTAAAATAATCAGTATTGTGTGTCTTATCTCTGTTCAATAGCAGTTATAGTTGTAGTTGTTCAAATGTTGTAGAAACAATAGCTCTGCATTGTTACATTGACAACATTTTAAATCCGACTGATTTAAACCCTTTTTAGTTTTTTAGTATTACATTAAAATATTAATATATTTATAATATGCATTTCTTTCTTGATATGTTTACCATCTTGGAATAATTATTCCCGACTGACTGTTGCATTTCATTTGAGTACTGCCAGAATATAGAAGGCAGAGTAGACACTTTAGTTTAGAGAACACTGTTCACTATTAACTATTTGCTTATTAGCATATATATTACTAGCTATTTACTTATAAAGCACATATTAATATCTTATTCTGCATGACCATATATTAGATACCTTAAATCTACCCAATAGATAACTACCATAACAGCTACTTACGATTTCTAAGCAGTAATTTGGAGTTTACTGAGAGAAAACTCTTGCGTATGTCTTCCCTAATCTGTTTCTAGCATAATTTTATGAATAGCTGTTATGTCAAGGGCACTCCTATGATGCCTATCTAGGCAACTCAGAATGGTGAGTAAAAGCTGTCAAGAATGAGAGATATACACAGCTGCATCTTATGCAATGCAAAGTTCAAGTGTGCTGTTCATCTGCTAATATAACTACTTTTCATATTCAGTTCTGCATCTGATTATCAGTTTCACTTCCTTTATTGAGTTATTGAGGAACGAAGCTTGTGTTTTTATAATAACGTGACTCATAAATTTGTCCAGAACATATCCAGGTCATAAATAATGTTTTGCAGAAAGAAAACGATGCTTATTTTGTTGATAACTTATTTCATAAAAATGTATAATAATAATAATAATAATAACAATTCAGAATAATATTATTCATTATAATTAATAGTTCATTACAGAAGAAAATTTGGTCACTCTTTATTTTAATGTATGAATGTAAGAATGACTTAAAGTTTAAATGCATTATGGAAACAAACGTTTGATAAATGCATGATCCTAAGAAGGTGTTATTGTTTTCTTCTTTTAATTTTCAGGTGAAATATGACCCAGGTTGATTTTGTGAGATTCATTCTTATGGCCTAAGTTGTCAAATGAACATATGTACATTGTAGTAAATGCTTGAGTTGTTTCTTTCGAAGAGGACTTTTAAACAGGCATAAGACAGAATGTCCTAAAGTCTGCTTGTGTTGAGTGAGATGTGTTTGTGTGTCCGTCTGCTGCAGGTGTTCTGCCGGGGAGAGTGACACCACAGATGTCTTCAGCTGCCAGTTTGAGAGCGTCCTGGAGTCGGAGCGTCTGCGGGAGACTCTCTACAGTAGCACGGACGAGCTGTCTAACCCTGCACCTGAACCCAGCTCTGACAGCGCTCCAGGAGCCTTGTTTGCCTTCGACATCCCCCTCACGCCCATGATTCAGCAGCGCCTCAAGGACAGAAGTCTGTTCCTGAGCTCGGACGCTGAGGTGCTGAGCATCGCCGCTACGAAGGAGAGCGGCAGGGCAGCTCTGGAGGTGACCTCTTCGTTCCTCTCACCGGGAGCAGCTCTAGCAAACGGTTTAAACGAAAAAGACCCCAGAGACAGGCTGCAGGGCTGTTTGAGGTAAGAAAAGAATGGCTGGCAGCTCTTTGACTTTGTTGCAAATATTGCATGCAGTGTTGCACGAATTGTAATGTTTCGTCTTGATGTAATGCTGAACAGGAGAAAACATGGAGGCTTGAGCTGATTATGTGGCGCCCTCTGCTGAAATGTCTTCTCCATTGCTTGCACTTTTTCAGACCAGGGTTATAAAATAAACAGGTCCTATTCTTGCTATTAACAAACCATTAGCTGACTTTTGCCTCAAAAAAGTAAGATAGTTTTTAGATTTAGGTATTAGGTAGGTTTGGAGATGTAGGATATGCTCATGCAGAATATGTGCTTTATAATCACTTATAAACAGCCAATATGTTAGTAATAGACATGATAATAAGCAGCTAGTTAATAGTGAGAATTGGTCCCTATAATAAACCTAAAAACATTTTTGTTTCTTACATGAAATAAACATAATCTGGTCTTGTGGTCTGCATTGCTGGATATGTTTGGAGAAAAAAAGTCACACAATAAATCACAATTACATTTTTATTATTTTTTTTTTCTGTGGTGGAAATAAGCTTATATGAAGGGACCTAAAGGGAGGAATTCCCTTCATAAAATATAGTGTAGCTATTAGGGTTGGAATGATACATGTATTGGTACTGAACTGTCATGGTACGGGCATCTCGGTTCGGTGCATGAGGCCTTACAACGAATACAGGCAATTTCCCCCCAGTCCAGAAGGGGCGCCGCGCCACAGCAATGCTGTTTGATTTGGGAACAAATTAAGTGCATCACAAAAATGAACTGAACCTCGAAAGTTACATGTCACCAGGGGCATACATTTCATCTGACAGTTAGGGGGGACAATAAACAAAATTTATCAAGAGCAGTTTTTGAAGGGGACACAAATAATCCAGCTAAAATTGTATTTGTAAGGACATGTATACACAGGGGAAAGCTGTATTACTATAAGTGCAGCAGGGAGACGGTGCCAAAATACGCTGTGACACACTGCGGGTTGAAGCGACCCCAATAATTTTTATAAAGGGGGTGAGGAAGGTGGTAGCACATTACTAAGAAAAAAATAAATAAAATATATATATATATATATATATATATATATATATATATATATATATATATATATAATTAATTAAACTCTGCATCATCAGAGTTGGTATATGGCTTTATAAGACACTTGCACTTAACATTTTATGAAAATCAAGTGTAGTTAACAAGGTTTTTGAACAGGTGGATCGCATTATACGCTTTCATACACTTACAGGTTATTACATTTATTGTAGCTATATGGGCTCTTAGTTTTTCTTGTTGTTTAACACACTTGGCCAAAATCTCATGATATATAGATGATGGAGGGCTGTATGCACGGCATATTTAAAACATAGCCTACAAAAGTAGCCTGGTTAAAACTAGACAGCAAAAGCTATTCTCTGCTCATCAAACACACAAAAAACACGAGTTTGGTAAAGAAAACGGTGTACTTATTCAAACATCCGTTATTTATTATTTACCCTTGAATTGTAAACAAGCTGAGATCTGTCAACAGCAGGGTTGCCAGGTTTTTACAACAAAACCCTTCCAATTGCTACTCAAAACTAGCCCCGACGTGTTTCGAGAGGGGTATCCCCATAAAAATTGCATTCCAGGGGGTTAAATACACGATTTCGGTGGGGATCCTACACTATAATTCGCATTACAAGGGCACTGTAATCACTTCAACCCGCGGACATGAAAAACAAACCACAGCAACAGTGTTAAAGTAGCCCAGTCGAGCGGCGCTTTGTTCTGAATGGACTGACAGTTTGAGGACCCATAACATTACAGAGTTTAGTGACGAGCTCTTTTGAATGCTTTTCATTGGGTAAATATTAGTAAAACCCTCAAACAGACATAAGGAAGTCCAATAGCAGTGATTTAAAACAATAATAACTAAATATAAAAGAGAGTTTGTATTTTCCACGGCACCTGACTGGGCTAGGTTACGATAACTGCTATACTCTCATATGGAAACACTGCCCCTTTGGGATAGTTTTGAGTAGCAATCGGGCGGGTTTTGTTGTGAACACTTGTCAGTCCTTTCCTTTAAGCAGGTAACATTATTATTACTAACTCATCGAAAAAAATACATTGGCATCATGTATTAAATATAAAATAATCACTTCATCCAATGTTTAAGTGAATAAAATAGCTGACAGCCTTACTTACTGGAGTTCCACAACTGTTGACGTCTCTCTCACAGGACTCATAATTTTAGGGGGGACAACCCTCAGATGGGGGGGGGGGGTCCCTAGTTGCAGGAACCTAGTTTTAAAACTTTATGCTGTTAAGATGTTACTTTTAAGCATCTAACTACCCTGAGACTGCAGGGCTGATGGGAGAAATGACGTTTATGGAGAAAAACCAGTGTCACAGTGAGTCAAGTGAATGAGTCAAGATACAAACCCCTGTTATGTCATTTTCTAGAAGATAGTTTCCAAAAGAGAGTCATGGTGCACTAGTTCTTAGTGGGTTTGAAGTGGATTCAGTGTTTATGGGTTTAGAGTGATTTGTTTTGTGCAGCATGGTTGTGTTTCCTGTAAATAACGGATCTGTGTGTACAGCAGAAGATGAAACATGCTAATGAAACAGTTTAAACTGCACAGAATTGAAGGAGCTCTTGTGTTATGGATGAGTGAATGCTTATGAAGCACTTTAGTAAACCTGCTGCTGACTCAATTCATTCGACCTCTCATGTGCGTAATTTGAGGAACCAGTGGATTAATTTGTGACACTGACTCACAAAACCAATTTTTTCAAAATTAAGATGTATACATCATTTGGAAGCTGAATAAATAAGCTTTCCATTGATGTGTGGTTTGTTAGGAGGACAATATCTGGCCGAGATACAACTATTTGAAAAGGTAGGGTGATTCTCTTTTTCCCAGACATGTCCTCTTTTTGGACCTAAAAAATTGCTTCAGTCCGGGATTTCTAAATCGCCCAAAATGTCCGGGATTTGGCTTTTGCTTTCTACAGTCACCATTCATAGTGTGTGCTTTTGTATTAAAGCTGTGGTAGGGAACTTTTGACGCTCTAGCGGTTAATAAACAGAACTGCTTGCGTCTTGCGGAAGAACATCGTAGCCGGAACTACTTCTCTCTGTTTATGTCTATGAAGAATCACAAAGGTACTGGGTTACTCCGCCGCGGTACCCCCGAAGCAATCTAAAATAGTCCGAATATAAACACTTATTATAGATGTACCCTAGTGATTCAGGACAAGCCAAAAACACGGTTTGGAAAATGGATTCATGGTGTACTCCCTTATTATATACATTTTTCTACATTTTCAACACAAACAAAGTTACGGACCGCAGCTCTGATTGGTTGTTTCTTAACGGGAGCGATGGAGTTTCTGCAAATGGCAATAGGACACTGGGAAGAGCCAGAGGAGCTTGATTTTTACACAGATTATCTGTCTCATATTCTACTGTCACGACATAATGACAGGTTTAACAAATATGTAAAAAATATTTTTTTACAAAAGTTCCCTACAGCACCTTTAAAGCCCTGCGTGGTTTTCTTAAGCCCACTCCTGCTGACCATTACTGTGTGCTCCTGCAAACATCATAATATTGGATATAATTTCCATGCATCAGGGAGCCGATATCAATATGCAGAGTATTTAAATCAGAGTTTGGATGCAGGGTTGCAAAATCCACATTTGTTTGCACAGAATTGAGCTGATTTTAAACTGTTGCAGCAGGTTGATTTTCTGCCCTGGGTCAAAGATTATAAATATTGTATAATTTACATTGGACTGAAATTTTATTTTTGTGAAAGACGGCAACTTGGTAGGAAGCCTTTTAGCTGGGTTTATCAGCAATATGCATAACAGTTACTGTAAAATAGTTATTTTAGGTACTGAAATTACATATTTTGAGTTTTCATATTTGGTATATGGTCATTGTGCCACTAAGTGGGCTAATTGAACCCCCTCAAACTCAACAATGAACCCCCCTGCCCCAATCCCCCCCATCTTCATTCAGTCCCCTACTGTTTTTTTTACTAAAATATGTAAAAAAAATCTAAATATAGAGAAAATCACCTTTAAAGTTGTCCAGATGAAGTTCTTAGCAATGCATATTACTAATCAAAAATTAAGTGTTAATATATTTACTGTAGGACATTTACAAAAATATGCTCATGGAACATGATCTTCACTTAATATCCTACTGATTTTTGGCATGAAAGAACAATCTATCATTTTGACCCATGCAATTGAATTTTTGTTTATTGCTACAAATATATCTGTGCTATTTATGACTGCTATTGTGGTGCATAGCCAGATATAATTTGTATAGCGCACTGAGTCTAACATGCACCTAGAAGCACGCAGTCTACCAAAGCATAACAATGGCGATCAGTAAGCATGCATCCTCACCCGCATGCTCATCAGAAATCATCACGCTACATTTCCTCATCATCTGTTGTTATTTATAGCTCCAGCGCAGCCTCATGCCCCAGAGCATGATGGATGTAAATAAAACCCATTGCTCCATTCACACACACGCTTGAGTTGGGCCCAGCCCCCCACAGATGGAGTGAGACGCCGGAGCTGTGGTGATGAGACTCGCTGCTGTCATGAATAAGCACAGACAGAGCGCCGTGTCCTAGCATGCAGGTCAGAGCCGAGCATCTGGCTGGAGGTAGGACACATCACGCGGCATCGACCGACCGACTCTCATGGGTTCTGTAGTGTCCGGCTGCTTTTCCCAGCCGGGCCTGTCCGACGCCGAGCAAGTGTCCGTCCAGTAAGTCTTGACCTTCGGCTTGCATGACACGCTTCTCCGATGCAGCCGATGCCGGCGTGTGTGTGTGTGTGAGTGACGCAGCAGCTCTCGCGTCTGTCCGCGGTGTGAATGTCCTCTACAGCTGAAAGGTTGAAGCTTTCCTGTCTTTGTGTGATTCTCCCCTCCCTCTTCAGTGGGCTGATCCTGAAGCACATGCTGAATGATGATAACTATAAACAGTAGAAGGAATATAAAGTTGCCTGCATTGTGATATCATTACTCATCTACTACCGAGACAAGACTACAGGGGCATGCTGTTCATTTATTTTTGTGTAAGAACTATAGAATGATTCTGTTCTGAGTGCAAATAAATAAATTCTTCATCGGGTTCAAATTGTTCACACAAATTTGGGAAAATTTCACTGGCAAAAAATATTTCCTGTATCTATGAGACACAGCGCAAACAGAAGTCACTGTTGGTCAATGTGAAACTTGTAAAAACTGCGTCATGAAATTTCCCATTGCGCAAAATTGTATTGAAACGATATTTCCCCAAATTGTTGAACAATGGTAAATTTAATGGTAAACTAAAGTGTCTGTTGAAAACTACATCTTAATTTCCTTCAATGTTTTGGAGAGGTTTTAAACTGTCAGGTAAGGCTTTGTCAAATTATTCAAAGCATGTCTTGATTCACTTTCCCTTTCTAGTTTTCTAATGATGTCATTATTGCAGGCAGCTCTGTCATTAATGTGATGTTGTCTGCGACAGACTCTGTGTCTAGCCTCCCGTCAGGATTTTATGGATTGCAGTATTTCACTGAGAGCTCTAAATGCACATACATGCCATTAATGCCAGTAAGTATTTACTCTGCATAAGTCATGGTGTGTTTGTGAAATGGGGCTGTTTGGGAAGAAGTGAATTGCTTTTCTAAATCATCGTGCTATTTATATTCATCAGCGTTTGTGCTCTGAGCGTAAGTGTGGTTCTCAGTAGTGCTGATCAAAGCAGTGCTCTGTGAGGTGTCATCCTTTATTTCCACATGTTCACACACGCAGAGGTAAACAGTGTGTGTGGTAGGTGCTGGTGTCATGTGACCAGCGTCATGGGCAGCTCCGGAGGAAGCTCTAGGTTTGTGCCAGTGCTTGAGGTGTGAGTCAGCACCAGCGGCTCACTGTCAAGTCAAGTCAAGTCACCTTTATTTATATAGTGCTTTAAACAAAATACATTGCGTCAAAGCAACTGAACAACATTCATTAGGAAAACAGTGTGTCAATAATGCAAAATGATAGTTAAAGGCAGTTCATCATTGAATTCAGTGATGTCATCTCTGTTCAGTTAAATAGTGTCTGTGCATTTATTTGCAATCAAGTCAATGATATCGCTGTAGATGAAGTGACCCCAACTAAGCAAGCCAGACCCGTTGCATTTCACCACCCTTAATTTCTGCACTCTCACATTATCCCCGTTGCTTGCCTGGCTCTCTTTCATGCATTTTCACTGTAAAGAATGCAACTGCACATTTTTTATTTTTTTCAAAATGTTTTGAGTTTAAAATACATAAAATGCTGTTTTCTCAAAACCCTTGTCAGACCAACAAAAATACCCCAAATGTTGTCCCAACTTGTCAAACACAGTCGTCTTAACGAAGAAATGTTAAGGCTTTGTGAGTTCCCAGCATGCATTGTAGCATGAATAAATTCTGCACTTACTGTTATAGGATTATTGTTTTGTTGTTTGCTGACTTCATTTAAACTTGTTGTTGTTGTTTTGTAATATTGTTAGTTATTTGTTGTGTTGTGATGGAAAAAGAGCTCATCTTTTTAACATTTGTTGATTGCCACCGTTCCTGAGGTTTATTTGTCTAGTTTTGAAGTTATATGTTCAACCACTTATATCCATTTTCTGGATATCTTAGTCTTGTAAGTTGTTTTACGAACAGAGACAGTGTTGTCTACATGAGGGGTGCCTCCGAATCTGGATTTTCATAGTTGAATTGGAATTTTCGAACCTAGCCAATATTCAGCTGATAGTTGATTCATATGTTTGGGGCTAGGGAAAATACATTGAGTCAACTCAGACATTCAACAGCCATAATAACTGATGTTAACACACTGGGAAAATGTCCGCTGTGAAGCCGCTATTCCACCGGGCCTTGGCCCCTGCCACGACAGGATGTCTGCTCCCATATTGAGATGCCCAGGAATATGAACTGTTTTCAGCGAGAGGAGTCTGTCCTGGGCCCACACAAGGATACTTTTCGTACTTAAGTACGATAAATATCAAATACTCTAAGACTTTTACTCAAGTAATATTCTAATCGGTGACTTCAACTTCTACCAAAGTAATTTTCTGGTAAGATATCTGTACTTTTACATGAGTACGACTTTCATGTTCTTTATACACCACTGGTCAAATCCAACACCACACCCAGATAAGTGGTCCTCTGCAATGGAGAAAGCACACTTCTCTTGGTGTTTAGTCTTAACCCCAGCCCTCTTATGTGGTCCAGAACAACATCTCGATGTCGAACCACCATCTGCTCTGATTCTGCTAAAATCAACCAATCGTCAATATAGTTCAGTTTGCAGATGCCCCAGAGTCGCAGCGGAGCCAGAGCTGCATCCACACACTTTGTGAAAGTGCCGGGTGAGAGTGCAAGGCCAAAGGGAAGAACCTGATATTGGTATGCTTTGCCCCCAAAAGCAAACTAAGAGAGCGACTAGGAGGAACCGCTGGAACGCCGCCGCCTGTTTGCGAGCCTCCTGGTACCTCTCGATGATGGTGTTAATGGCGTCGCCGAACAGGCACGAGGACACAAACGGGGCATACCCTATCTTTTTCCCTCATATCAGAAAGTGTCAGCCATAAATGTCTCTCTGCTGCCACCATCGCTGCCATGCACCACCCAATGGTGCGGGCGGTCTCCTTGGTGGCGTGGAGAGACAAATCAGAGGTCCTCCTAAGCTCCGTTATATCCTCGGATTTCACATGCTCACACTCATCTAATTCCTTGAGCATGTCGGCTTGGTGCACCTGTAACACTGCCATGCTGTGCAGACACACACCAGCCGGACTCGCTGCCGAGTACCCCTTCCAGCTGTGTCTGACCCTTTAAAGACGATGCCGCGCCGGGAGAAAGATAGCTTACGAGCATCTGTTCTACCCGGGTCATCGTCTTATAATGGCACTCACTCATCCTCACCACATTGCCATAGAATGGCTTTCCCGACAATCAACACATCTCAAAATCGGTGTGCAAATTCAGGGGGAAAAAGGCAGGCTCCGGCGTGGAGGTGGCGGCTACGTTCACAGAAAGGGCTCATCCAACTTGCTTTTCTGCGGTTCAGCCCTTTTCTTGGCGGGCCAATCGATATTTAACTTTGCCACAACACAAGTTACCACCTCCAAAAGCTCCTCAGACTGGGGGGACAGAGGGGGCAAATCCTCATTGATGCCCAACATGTCAACCTCCTCGGAGAAAGACAGGTGGAGCACCGAACCCGTTCCCCTTGGGTTAAGTAGCACCGGAGCGTGCTTCCGATCCTAGACAACAGTTGCTGGATCTGGGGGGTGAGGAAGAAGATAGGGACTCGCCCGTCTCCATTCCCTTTGCCAGATCCATCTGTGAACCCCACGAGGGGTGATCTGCCTCTGCGAAAGCAGGACCAGCACTGTGGGGGGCCGATAGCAAAGGCTCCCCCTGCAAAGAGAGCAAAGTGAGCAAAGAGAGCTTTCCTGGAGCGAAGAACATGCAGGGGAAGCCACTCGCACACAACTCGTAGCTACCGAGAGCCAACTCTGCATGATCTGCTCTGAGGCAGATAACGCACAAACTGTGTGTATCCCCAACTGTAATGTAACGCGGGCTGGGAGGAACACAGTTTATGTTTGGTCTTATATCACGATTTTGACATGTTTTGGGAAAAACAACACTAAATAAAACTTACAAACAAATATCAGACTGACACACACACAGAGCGCTTGCTGAATGACAGAAGGCTATGACTTCAATCCTAACACCCCGTGAATATTTGACTGCGAGATTGGTATTCGAATCAGGCTCCTCGAATCGAAGCATTGAATCGTTGACTATGGTCACCCCTAGTCTACATATTAGACTAATTTATCCATGGAGTTTGTCATTTGTAAACAAATATAAATTTGTTAATGTGGAGACTTTTACAAAAAAAAAATTCTTCCAGGAAACAGAAAAAAATGACCTCAATAAAAAATTGTTGTTTCAGTTGCTGTGACAAGAATGTAGCTATTAGCAAAATAATCTAATCAGCATTGGACAAACACACATTAGCATTGGCTAAACAAAGAGTCTTTACTGAGAAGAGCTAAAGAACTGAAAAAAAACCCCCTAAACCTTTAACTAAAACCTTTCTAGTGGGTTTCAGACATACAATTAGAAATCAGCTGGAACACTATAGCAGCCAGAATGGGATGTGCTAAAAACTGCACAGAACACTATAGGATCCACATTGCTAATAACCACATAGAACCCAACCAAAAAACTCCTAGAAACCACTCAGAACACCTCGGTAATCACGAACAGTGGTAACAATCCAGAGTCATAGCAATTGAATATTAGTGCACTAAAAAACACTCAGAGCAACAGTTATCATATAGCAACACTCTAGCTGACACAAAGAACACATTTTCAATTATATTAAAGCAACACCCTAACAAACTCATTCATATTTCAGAATAAATATCTAGTTTTTCTGTACAATATTAGATTTTTGCCGATATCTGATATGCCAATATTTTTCAAGTCATTTTGTTGATACCAAATTTTTCCTGTGCAAAAATGCAGAAATGATAAACATTATTTTTAATTTTGCGTAGTTTTGAGCAATAACGTACTGGTTGTTTGAAGTAATAAACATTATTAAAGGTTTTTTTTTTTTTTTTTTTTGGAGTACATTGACGTGCTTTGGATCATAACAAGATCAGGAGATCTGTAATAAAATCAATCAATGCTTTTTTTTTTTTGTCAGACAAATGCAGTTAAAACCTTAACATTTTATTTGTGGATTTTAATATGAATAAATGTCTAAAGCAAAAGAGCTGTAAAAAATATATTACATATTAATGAAAACAACTGTAATCTAAAAGTGTCATGTTTGTGATTTTATTCATGTAATCAAAACAGACTCATGATTTATGACATCAGTCACTTCTTTATTTATTCAGAAACACGTTGACTCTCTACACACCAGACGCTTTGTTCGCTACATGCATTCTCAAATTAAATGCAGTGATTCGAAACAGTGAAACTAATAATGATTCAAGCAAAAGTTTGCTTACAGAATGATCAGACCCAGGGCACAAGTGAGTTATTCGTCATATCGGCAAGGCATATTGGCATAATTTATCGGCAAATTCAAATAATTATCGGCAAATTTAATTAATTATGGGGAAAGTCAAATTGGCTGATGCCTATGTTTACAATTTAAGCATTTATTGTCCGATTCCGATACCGCTCTGATATTGTTGTGCATTCCTAATCTAGCTGGGTGTAATCTTATGAAAACATACAAAGAATGAGATCTGGAGACATTATGGTGAATGCATGAAGGGAACCCTGAGAGCGTCAAGTGACACTTGATTGTATTGGGAGTGTTTTGGTATTCATCAGGCTGACGGCTGATCTGCGCTGCTGGGATTTAATTGATCAGATAATCCACTGATCGGACTGGAGGAAAGAGATGCCGAGGAGATAGGTGTGTGTGTGTGTGTGTGTGTGTGTTACTCATTAGCCTAGTAGTTCACTGGGCAGCCCTTCTGCTCAAGGCTAAGCGCTTTACAGCCTCCACCTCGTCTGATGATAAAGCAGCACAAATTACCATACAGCCTCAGATATCTGTACAGATCCTTGTGTAGGTCAACACACACACACACACTCAAATCTGTACATTTAACAGGGACTTCTGCTGCAGAAACACTGGGACGCGTTCTTGTGGTAATCTGCTGGAAGAACAGGCTGTATCAATTAGTGTGACATCATCTGCTGTTGTTCTGCCGCTCTGTAGACGCCCAGAGAGAATCTGAGGTCAATCTGAGTGCTGTTGAAATGTGGGAGCAGGAATAGAGAAGCTGGAGAATGTTTGGAAAGGGTGGGAGGGTGACACGTGCAGTCTTTCACTTCATACTTTCAGTGCGAGGGAATGAAAAACTAACTTTGGCCCCTCCACCATTCTGTGGTACAGATGGAGGGAGGCGCTTTCGTTATCTGGAGTCTTCTGGTCTGTTGTTATTGCAGAGCACTTTCTGTAACTCTGATCATAAAGTATACATCCATTTATGCTTGATATTTTTGGATTTAGTCTGTTCTCAGGTCAGTGCCTCTCCTCTACTGTTGTTGAATGTTTTCACAGTTTGTGCTGGTGATCCTCAGTGTTTGGTGTGTATTGGTGTGGGCTGGATCTTTCTCTGTTTTGTGCAGTAGTTGTGTTGGAGCCTTCTGTTTAACTGAATTAGATCTGTGGCATTTCGTTTCAGTTGTTTGTTGTGGAAAAATGATTTCCTGCTTTAGTATCATGGGAGAGGAAGTCATTTCATATTCCCATGATACAGATCCTGCGGTGATATTTGTGGAGCTCTGTGTAGGAAATGGTTTTCTTAAGATATATTGAAATGTGAAGTTTGATTCCTGATGTTCTTGATTCTGATGTCTATTTTTTGTGAAAGACTGATCCTTGTATATATTTATTTTTGGACCTTGTAATTAATAAAAAATCACTTAAACCCAGCCCCTCCATGATCAATTTCAGTGCCATGTCCACATTTCAAAATCAATCAACAAATGATGGAGTAGAACTAATGATGCATTCCATTCACTTCGTAATTTGGGTGTCAGACCTGAGAATCACATTACACCCAAGTGAAAAAAGTCAGAAAACCACATTAAAGCGGTATTTTGCACAGATAACACCATAGTAACATGTCCACAAATAGAGTTTGGATAGTACTGTGCACCAATTGAGACGCAGACAAACGTAAGTGCTAATAAACAATATATTACTATTGCTTTTCTTCTGTTGATGCACTGAGCAGGAATTTGGGATTCTAAAGTTGGAATTGTGCTGATTCCTCCAAGATTCCGACTTGGGAGGGCGTTCCAGTTAAAAGTTCCTACAGGGAACTCAGAATATCCATCTTCCGAGTACAAATCGAACGCAGCACAAGTTTCTGTCCTGCATGTATTTTTCAGAATATCTGTCACTACTTCCGTTCCATGACTTTAAATGGAATAATGCCACTTTGCTTTTTTATTTTATTTTTTTTTATTATTCAGTGCTATTTTTTTATACATAACATTGAGCTGATTGAATTTGATTGGCCGAGCAGTGGCCCCAGAGTCAGGCTTGTGCCACACAGCAGAGCCAGTGCTCCCAGAAAACGCTGTCCCCAGAACTGAGGGGGACATAGCATGTGATTTGTATCAACTTGTTTATTCAAAAACACTGATTTATTTAGTAATGCTTAGGGATGGTAAGATTCACCGATTCCCATTGACACATCGGTGTAAAAGTTAACGAAGCAACCCAGCAATTTTAAAAAGTGTGCATAAGATACGAGTTGGCATTTGCATAGTGATGCATCTTTTCTAACATATTTGCATCTGTAAAACTCATTTATTTATATATAATTATTAGTAGATGCGCTATAATTTTATTATTTAGAAAGTGACCAATGATTTATGACCAATATTTTAGATGTAGATTGATTTCTCCTCTCTAAACTGTTTCTCGGGGGCGTCACCGCTGTTACGTGTTAAAGAGATGGATTCTCAAGCTAAACATGGGCAAAGTTTTACAAAATAATTTAGAAGAATGACTGAGAATTTATTTTCTGAAAATCTTACTTCCGGGTTGGTACAAGTTTCGGCTTTTTTTTTTCCGATCGTGGATTTAATGACGTAGACGAGAGTGGAACTCCTTATATGAGCATTTCTCTTGGAAAAGCGCACCTGCGCATATGTTGATCAGAGGAGAACGAGACCGCGCACATCAACACGCTTCCACGGGAGATCGTCGGCAGCGCTGCATAGGATTTGTTCGAGAATGCCTCCAAATAAGTGCATTTTTGGATGTGAGAGAAAGTTTACCGTGTTCAGCTTCCCCAAGAACCCAGTGTTACATGAATTGTGGGTGGAGTTTGTTTTTCCGGGGCAGCAACGGAGTGTATCGAGTGTGTTTGTGTGTTCTGATCATTTGAGTGACGAATGTTTTATAAACAAGGCCCAAGTCGACACTGGATTTGCACATCGTTTGCTATTAAAACATGTAGCTGTCCCTGTGATAAAAGCACATAAGTACATAAGTTAATGGAAACAACACGAAACATCAGTATTATAGCTCCACCCACAGCACGCCTCCAGGAGCTCAGCTTTTTCTGGAGAGAATCGGAAAGCTGTATTTTTCTTTTACAAATATGATAAAACTAAAGATTTTTTGGATATATGAAGGATGCAGGTCTACTCTATAGGTACTCAAGATTAACATGAGATTAGGTGAAACTGTGTATGTTATACCCTTTAGGTTAATTTATTAATTGTTGTCTGTCTAAACACAGCAACTCTGTAATCACTTTATCATTCCTGCAATTAGCTTTTTGTTCTTGGCCCTTTTTTATTAAAATGTCATTTTTGCATGTTTTGAATTCTAAGCATATTGTTTCCTGTATTGTTAAGCTAATATTTCACACGCGTGGTCTCAGTGTTTTTGATTCTAACCAGTTAAAAGTTTTACACGAGCTGCCTGAGGCCAGAATGAAGGTCTGTGCATTAGCAGCACAGCTGGCCAGACTCTCCCTTCAGGGCCCCACTAAACCCAACATGGTGTGGTCAGTGTCTGAAGAAGTGCTGCACTGGCCATGAGAGAAAAAACACCAGCTTCCTTTCATTAAGTGTGTCCCAGCACAGTGCACTCCATGCATAGTCTCTTCCTTTCTCAGAATTCATAATAATCCATTATTTGACAGTAGCATGTATTTCACATAGTGCTTGAGCTAAACTGAAAATAGCATCAGCTTCCCTTGTGTTTTCATTTCATGGAATGAGAGGTGTGGTCACGTTCAGTTTTATAGTGGTGCTCTCAAATGAATAAAATGTGTTCTGCAGTGGTTCACACATGCCAGAATGAAGTCACTTCTTTCATGCCAAACACTGACGAAATTAGCTTTAAAGGAAGCTCTATAAGTTTTCCCCCTAACCAAAACAAAGAAAGAAGAAAGAGTGATCTAGAAAATATCTGAAACAAAAAATAAATCCTGTAACACTGTGATGTTTAAAGCACCGTCCACTGCTCTGTGTTCCATGCACAGGCTACTACACACTTAGTATACTACACTTCTAGTAGCCTAGTATTGCTGCACGCCATTGGGAACACATCCATAGAGTTCAATCTGCTCTCTCGGTTGTTTTGTGAAGAATAGTTTGAAAGAAGAGGATGTTCCCTCTGCTTCTCCCTCCTCTGTGCGCTGAGGTCTGGCTGAGAGCAGCAAGGGTTTGTGGGAAATGAGTGAGAAATGAGCAGACTGTAGTATGTGCCTAACTTTAAACAGCGCTTTATTTGACTGCGTGAACCGGCGAGGTTTGAGCTTTCACGGTGAGTCTCTGTCGGGATGTTAACGGAAGCGCTGCGTGTCAGTTTGAGGATTGCGTGCCGGACGTGTGCGTGAAATCTGCAGGTAAACAAAGACGCTGTTGAAAGTTTGATAACTGCACGTTCGCCACGCGACGCATCAGAACGCAACGCGCCCTTTAGCCTATTATCAGTGAAGTTTGAAGGGTTGACGTGCGCGAAACGCTATTTGACGCTACCGCACCACATCTACCGTGATTTATAATGGAGCGTTGCGTTCTGTTGTGACGCGTCGCGTGCAAAATCGGAGTGAATGGTTGTAATGTTTCTCGCTTTAGTCATCCACAGCTGTACTAAAGATAAATAGACTAAAGTGCTCGTCGCAGAGAAGAACTCATCTACACACAGTTATAATGAATACCTCGTGTATTCATTCATTGATTTATATCGATTTCTGTTGTTATAACTGTTCGTTTCGTATTTACAGGGTGAGTTTACACTTTTTATTTTTTATTCTGTAATTTTCCCCCTTTTATCGATCCCTTAGTCGTCATTTAAAGAAATTTGTTTTACAGTATTAGTGGTTTTGCAATGAATGTGCATACCTTTTTTTTTATTCAAACAACAAAATATATACATTTGCAAGTAATAAACATAATGCATACAATACAAGAATTAAAAAATACATTTAACATTTTTTAAACGTCTTAATAGCTTTCTTATTCAGAGAGTCTCCAATAGAAATATAAATGACATACTGTTGCATGCATCAGTGTTTATTCTAAACTGATTTTAGACAACATACACTCTCTTATGACTCTAAAATGCTGTTTTTGTTGATCTACCTTAAAACATCATGCTCTTAAGCTGTTTGCATTGCATTGAGATATTACATAGATATCATGGGTGTAAACTACCCTGGTAAAATGTGAGGTTATGAGTCATCTTGGATGTTTTTACACCTGTATTCAAGTGTTGTGTCTTTGATTTGTGGTTGTACTGGTGTAGTGTGATTCTGCTATGACTGCCTCCCTGTGGTGCATCACTAGAACAGCAGGCTGTGGATTTATAGCACACCCAATATCTGAGACCCTTCTCTTTTTACTGTTTATTTAGTCTTTGAGGCATTTTCAAATGTTGGTATTTATTTACAATATTATTGTACTAGGTTGCATTTTTTTTTTTTACATGTACACCACGCTGATTTAGCCTGAAACTGTCTTTCAAAGAATTAGGTTTGTGACCGTGAGGAAATCTTCCCACAGGTTAATCGATGTGTGACCACACCATCACCGTGGGGTTTTCCCTCTTTTCCTCACTTCCCTTCGCTTTTAAATAGCTTGTAAAAGCAGCCTGCACATTTTACATTCACTTTCAAATAGCAGCAATTCTGTGTAAAGCAGTTGTTTGTTTGAATGTTCCCTCTTTTCCTAACTTTTAGATAGCTTAAAAGCACTGTACACATTTTACTTTTTAATTAACAGCAGTTCATTGTCAACAACAAAATACAACATCAAACTCACTTTAGCCTATATATAAAACATAGAACTTTTATTTACAAAACAAATATAAATAAACCATGCTAAAGGGCAGGCTATGCCTAATATAAAATCAGTATTATTTTTACTATATTACTACAAAAATCAAAACCATGGTGGGGGTCAGTGCTGAGCTTTTCAAACCATAAGGGGAAAGCACTTCCTATATCAAATCAGAGGCCAAACTAAACAGCATTTTGGCACAAATGTATCTGTCTCTTGGTAAAAGCAACCTAACCAAATTTGTCAGTGAATGAAATGAATTGCATAACGTGTTGCTTCAAATATAATTAAGAACTACAACAACATTTATGCTCCACCCATGACATCAGGGCCACTGGGGGCTGAATTGTGGTCCATTGTAGGTATTTATTTCTTACACATTCAGATACAAATACATATTTGGGTGATGTAATGTGTGGCAGCGGTGAGAGATGATTTGTGCACCCTCATCAGTCTCATCTCAGCACCGTGTCTGTGGCAAAGCTAATTGAAAAGCTTAACATTGATATATTCTCACAACAATAACAGTTTACCCTGCAGTGATGCCGAATCAGTAATTAGTGAGGAGTAATTTGCATTCCTTAACTAAATGCTAAAGAGGGCAGACAAATCCTAGATTCTAATAATTGGAGATTAGAGAAGTTTGGTGCTATTATAGTATTGATATATGGTATTGTGTTTTCCCAGTTGCATGTGATGCTGAACCCTCAGTAGTGTTTAGTAGTTGCCAGTGTTTCACAATGAACTCTAAATGAGACAACAGTACTGATTTAAATTAGTTTTCTATACAACCAAATGTATAAAAAGTATGACTGTCAGTTTAACGCATTAACCAATTAGTTATGAAAAATAAACATGATTAGAATATTTTACTGGATCCCGATTTTATACAACAGTTCAGTAAATAAGAAGTTAATAGTGTGTTATATTTCAAATACAATATTGTCTGTTTTTGCTCAGTTTTGCTGAGACATAATTACCTATGAAGTCTCTGATTAACACAGTGGTGTTTAGTTTCTGAATTAATCCGCATTTTGAACAAATTAAATGAATGAATGACTCATTTGTGAGACATTTGCTGCCACCTGCTGGCAGTTTTAGTTTCTTATATCTTTCTTATATCATTTCATTTACAAAAAATAATTCAGTATTTTGAAGATTTTCATTGCATGAACAAAAATACTTTTTTGTTTCCCATATGTTCTTAAAATAAATAAAATATTTCTTTCTACAACTATTTGTTATGTCTAGCTACTTGATAGCTTTAAAGCCAAATTTAATTCACGATTAATTAATTGACACATCACGTAATTAATTAGATTAAAAAATTTAATCGTCTGACAGCCCTAATCAAGCATTTTATCACTTCCAAAAATGTAAATAATACATTTTAAATCGCTCTGTTACTACGTGGTCAACAACTTTTTGTAATATATATATATTGCTAATTAGATTATTACTTTCTAATAATATTAGCTTTAAAAAAAGATCTTGATTTGTGTCAGAAAATTAAATAGACCTGCCGCTAATTATTAGTACATGAATATTTATTAAACAACAGCACTGACTGAATAAAGAGTAAAGCACTCACTGTTTTAACTCTATTTCTTGTTTATGTGTTGCTGAAGACAGTATTAGCATATTTATTGCATATTGAAGAAATAATTGCTTTTGGAAACTTGAAATTGAAAAACAAGTTCATCCACTAACAGATACAGTGTGCTGCAACATCTCTGTTTCATTAGCCGCTTTCTCACATAAAACCTGGTAATGACTGTAAAACAGACAGATTAGGAAAGGCATCACATTTGCTGTTTACACAAGCAATGGCTTACTGTTAATACAGCATTCACACTTTAGCCAAGTGACAGATCTTCAGGGTTTGCCCAAACCTTCCTTAGTTTCTGAGACCTGTGAGGTCTCTCTTTCCCGCGGTGCACACACCTCTCTCTGCAGCGCTTTCAGTTAAAACAGATTGTTACTTCTCTAATTTTACATGCAAGTATAGCCCAAATCACAGCTATTGTCATATCTTATGTGTATCCTATTTGATTTCATCAGCCGACGGCTCGATTATGAAGCAGGATTTTTATGCTGATTAAGATCTTGGAAGGGAGAGCCGTAGTCTTAATGAATCGCATTTAAATCAATATTCAATATGAATTTAATATTAATTCCATTATTATATCAATGAAAAGAGTTTTATTGAGAATTTAGCTGTATCAAAATACAGTATGTGAGCATAGAGAGGCAAACAAATGTAATAAGAAATGTAAATTTAGCATTTTCAGAAGAAGTGAGCTGTCCTGTCTTGCAAATACTGTTAACAGGCTTAAGTAAAGTGAACCTGGTATTTCTATGTTCTTTTTTCATGTCTCTAATAGACATTAACAAGTCTATTTTTATGTAGTTTCACAAAACTGAAGTCAAATCATTCTGTTTTTGCTTCAATTTTGAAATGTTACAATCTAATTTAGATTAAAAACTGCTCATTTTGCATGTGTGCAGCATCTTTGTTTGAATCATGATTAAAATGCAGTGCTTGCCTCTAACTTTAAATGTAAAGAGCACAGACAAAGCCTTATTTTGTATATATTGTATAATTATTTTATTTTTACTTATTCATTTGATTTGTGGCTTGTTTTAAATTTAGTTTTGATATTTACATTTACATTATATTTACATTAAATCATTTAGCAGACACTTTTATCCAAAGCCACTTACAAATGAGGACAACAGAAGCAATCAAAACCAACAAAAGAGCAATGATATACATGTGCTATATAAGGCCCTAAATTATTCTTGTTATTTTATTTTTTCTACTTTATTTTTCACTTCTCAGGTGGAGTCCTTAACTGTGGGAATGTTTCTAAACCATCAAAACTGAAAAACAGGAAATTCATATTTGATATAAAGAAAAAAAAAAAATGCCAATGCCCAGTCCAAGGAACTGAAAGAACTATTGCATGAGCCACCCCGGCCAATGAACTGACCCAGCTTTAATTTCTACGAAATATAATGTACTCCTCTTTCCTAAAATGAGGCTCTGGTGCTTGTTGTCATTTGTTCAGGCGCTCAACAGATGGCACTGTTAAACTGTGTGTGCTGACTGTACTAATACAGCACAAATGAGAGTGAATAAAACAGTGCAGTGTTTTTCATGCTCATTCATGCTCTCATTGTACAGAGAAGAAATCTTGGAGATCTTGGATGAGGTCACTGATGTGGGAGGAGCGCGGGTGATGAACGTTACAGTTGTTTCTGATGTGGTTTGGTTGTTATCGGTGTTGGCAGAAGCCTGGGGTGACACCTGTCTGTTGATTTGGGCTTTGCATTTAGTTTCTCTCCTGTGAGGTGCACCTGATGCTCTCTGGACCCTTTCAGTCAGAGATATCGGACCCTTCCTCAGAGGTCACTTACAGAGCCTGGTAGAGACTGATTATACAGTATGTAATGTGGATCACGTGATCAGGTTCCAGAACTGCAGTGCTTGTGATTAGATTACATTGCATTTTAAAATGCTCGTAATCAGACTACAATACATGATATTATTCACCCAATAGCAATAAATGGATGATGTATTGCTTCTCCCTAATTACTCCGTTTCATCTTTTAAATATTGTGTTTTAAAATATCCTACTACTTATACACACTCAAAGTCTTCGGGTTTTGTGGACTTTCACACAAAGTCATGTGACCACACAGCATTTGACCACAGATTTATTTCAGGTTTTAACATTGTATTAACTACTGATGAACACATACATTTTCATTTGAATTAGCACTTGATTAAGTAGGTTAATCATCTATTACAATATCTTTGGAAGGCTTTTTTCTTTCAAACACATTAAAATGCACATTATTTCTTACGTGCATGCAGTGCAGGGGCTCCCAAAGGGTTATTTGTTTCATTCATTTTTTTCAGCTGAACCTCTTTCGCCTAATATATATATATATATTAGAGGTGGGCATAGATTAATTTTTTTAATCTAGATTAATCTCACTGTGATCTTGAAATTAATCTAGATTAATATAGATTAAAATGGCTCATTCGAATTCTGCCGAAGGCATTCAGAGTATGTGTTACCCAAATAAAATTGACAAACAGTAAGTCTTTGAGAAGGGGTTTATCAAGCTAGGTGGTGCATTAGAAAAGGGGCTCATCTCCTGTTTCCAAAATGCATCACAAACTGCTTGAAAAAGCTGTAAACTAATTCCACATTGCACAAGCGTGGACCCGGTGAAGGTGGTACCAGTGGGCCCTGTTTGAAATTGTCTAATTTGTATGTTCGTTTATTTTTATTTATTTGTGCTATTTACACAATGTTTACGTTTTTTCAAGTTTGTAGGTGTCAAGGTACAGAAACTAAATAATTAAATGTAAAAAAAGCACTGGATAGTCTTCAATGTAAAAATGAAATCTACAATCAAACCTACATTTATTCAGACACCTTCAACATTTCTCACATTCTTACACTTTTGCTATATACATCAAAAAATATATCTGGTGTCTGAATAATTTTTGGTTTGAATGTTAAAACTACAAAGTAGTCAAGAGCAGTGAGTGATTTTCATTTTCATTTTCTTGGATTAACATTACAGCAGCCAGTCGCTAAATTAGGCGCGGTCCCTTTAAGAGACCATGAATCTATCCAATATAATACACATCCCATTGTTTCCCTCAACTGTGTACTTTCACTTAAGAAATAACTGACAGTTTTTGATATTTTGACAGATTTCGTATATATTTGTTGGCACTAGAGCAAAAATAACCAAATTCGATGTCCAAGTGTTTTGATCAAAAAAACATATACAGGGTTAAATGCATGAATGTTTTTCAGTGTCCAGATACTTCTTGTTAGTCAGCGTATCATTTAGGTAAACGAATGAGTGTACTATTCACATTCTCTGCTGACATTTGAAGAGCAATTTCACTTGGAAATACATCACAGTATAGTAATAAAGTCGGTTGCAATTTACATTTTACGCTGACACAAAAAGCACAGAGCTTTTCAGAGAAGGAAAGCAATAGAAAGCATAGATTGTGAAGTCTAAAATATAAAAAAATCAACTTAATAAAATAAAAAGTCTGCTTAATCTAGATGACTAGCCTGTTGTTGGATTGTGTTGACTGTTCTGTGTGTTTGTGTGTGGTGCAGCAGCGATGCAGGGCTGAAGGACTGGGACTCAGACATGGATGGAGTGGAGGGTCTTAAGGACACAGATGTTCTCCACAATGGCAGCCGAAGTGACCAGGAAGCTGCCCGGCGTCTGGCCCGACGGCTCTACCACCTGGAGGGCTTCCAGCGCTCGGATGTCGCCAAACATCTGGGCAAGAAGTGAGTTATAGCCTTCAGCTATCAATTCAGTTCTGTGCTTTTCTTCTCTCTATCCTTTCTTCATACACACCAACCAGAGGAATATGTAAATATTTGACTCTAACTAGAACTTGAAGAAAAACATTATGCAAACATACATGTACATTGCTGTTAAACATTTTGGGATCATTACGTTTTTTAATTTTTTTTTTTTTTTTTAAGAAGTTTCTTATGTGCATCAATGCTGTGTCTATTTGATAGAAAAAAAAAAACAGAAGAAAAAAATATTTTTTGAAATATTATTGCAATTTAAAATAAGTTTTCTATTTTAATATACTTTAAAATGTAATTTATTCCTGTGATCAAAGCTGTATTTTCAGTATGATTACTCCAGTCTTCAGTGTCACACAATCTTCAGAATTCATTCTAATAATGTAATTTATGTAATATGAGTGCTCAAGGGATAGTTCACCCAAAAATGAAAATTCTGTCATCATTTACTCACCCTCATGTCGTTCCAAACCTGTATGAGTTGCTTTCTTATGTTGAACATAAAAGAAGATATTTTGAAGATTGCTGGTAATCAAACAGTTGCCATTGACTTCCATAGTAGGAAAAAAATGCTATGGAAGTCAATGGCAACCACCAAATGTTTGATTACCTGCAATCTTCAAAATATCTTCTTTTATGTTCAACATAAGAAAGCAACTCATACAGGTTTGAAACGACATGAGGGTGAGTAAATGATGACAGAATTTTCATTTTTGGGTGAGCTATCCCTTTAACTTTATTTTTAAGAGTGGTACATATAATCTGAAAGAGTTTAATCATTTTGTGTACTTCTGTTCTTGGCAAGTCGTCTTTTCGCTAATGCCAATAAGAGAGTGTGTTTGAGTAGTCCACATATTTATGCCAGATTTATTTTGAATAAATTCCAGTGTTTACACAAAAAATGGTGTTATGCATGTTTCAGTGGCAATTATTTTTATTTAATTATATTTTTTAGCATTCATTTTATACTTCAGTCCCCTGGAGTTTTTCCATTCCTTGCCATTAATTTACTTACCCTCAAGTTGATCCAAACCTGTATGAATTTCTTTCTTCTGCTGAACACAAAAGAATGTGTTTTGAAGAACGTGGATAACCACACAGTTGCTGGACCCTAATGACTTGTATTTCCACTTGACCTTAAAATGACACAGCTCCGTTCACACCCCCAAAATAAATCTTACACATTCCTAACTTTCAAAACGCTCCATCAGCACTCCCTAAAGTATTATTAGATCAGCATAGCCTATGATTTCATACCAAAGATCTTGTTACTACAAGCTGTTGCTAATGCCATTCACACATTGCATTGTCTGTGTACAAGCATCTAAAACAACAGCCCAATCTTTTCTTTGCCTCTGTCAGAACCAGTCAGATCTGTGCATGACTTTAGGTTAGTGACTGCGCTGGAGCAGTTCAACATCCTCAGCCCCTTAAAGAGCCATCCCTAGCCTTCCAGTTCATTCCTCACAATCACACACACACTGGAAATAAAGGTTTGAACATACAGGCACTCATCCATATTCATAAGCACTCAGTGCCAGACGCAGTACTCCAGAGGAGAGCATCATTACTCCAGTGCTCTCTGTAGCACCACCTCCACAGCTCTGCACTCATCCTGTCTCACTCTCCTGCTGTCTGAAGACCATCACTAGCCATGTTTCCATTATCCTTCAAGTTACGCAAATTGAAATGGAAACACTTAAATTATGCAAAAACTCCAATATATCTCAAAGTTTTTACCCTCTTAGGAGGTGGTTTTTCAGGCAATTCAAAAAAGGAATATATCGCAAAATTGCTACCAAAATGCTAAATTGTTCGTAAATGACACATGATTATTCTTTAAAGGGTAACTAAACCCCTGGTCAGAGCCTGACTCCACCCACTGGCAATATTTGAAAAATGCTGAAAAGTGGGAAGAGCACAGCGGAGGTAGAGGGGACGAACCGAGGGGCGGGGCTGAGTGCGTGGGGCGTGAACCTGAGACCCGCAGTGACTGATTGATTGACAGCTGCTGTCAGAGTCGCTAAAATGGAAAGTGACTAGTGACGCAAGTAGCTTTGCAACAGAGCGTTCATATGAAGTAGAGGACTTTTCTCCACCACCTTCAGCTGAAAGTGGATGATGTAGAGGTGTCTGTGGCCTGAGCCATATCAATTAGAGCCGCTGGCTCAAACTGCGGTCTTAACTCCCGCACCACGTCGCTTTTCAGCGCGAGCCGTGTGGAGAAGCCCATTTCCACCTCCATTGCATTGGAGAAACAATCCCGTGTAAAATGCAGTTGGCACACTCCAGCTCTAGGCTGGAAGTCGCGATCTTCCAGGCCAAGTGCATGCAAGCACTGGTGCCTAATTTTAAAGTCTGCTGGAAAACTATGCAGGTCAGCAGTGCTTTTGCAACCAGCAACACTACGCATCCTGACCACTGGACTAAATACAGATAAATCTATGCCAACTTGAAGCTATTACTACAAGCTACTAACTATGCTTCTAACAATATTAACATTACACTAACAACTATGCTAATTAACTACATAGGCTACACTAAATAATCTAAATAACTATATAAATGCTATGCTAAATAGATGCTGTAATAGTCTATCCTGGTCGTTATCAATACTCGCCATTCCAACTCCTGACTCACTACAGTGATTTTGATGGAACAAGATGGGTTTTATACTGCTAAGGGCGTGATAGCTCGTACCAAGGGGCGTGGTGAGCTGGAAACTGCTTACGTCACCTGCCACCGCAAACATCCAGTAGGAAAAATCAACTGCAGTAGCCACCGTTCAACCTGAAGAGGGCAGCACTCAGACTATATAGGCTACATAAAAAGGAATATATAGGGCTTTACATTAAATATATTTTACTTAAATCATAAACGGATTAACAAAGCGAAAGAAAAAGATGTGCTGAGTTAGGATTATTGTAACGTGCTCCGAAGTTCATGAAAAGATCAAAGATTTAAGATTTTTATTTGTCACATACATGGTGATATGGAGAGCATATGACCAGCAGTAAAAAGGTAAGTTAGGTCAGCTTCATTGACAGTGCAATTATTAAAGAATACAAACACAAGATAATTATATATAAATATGGTATGGAGAAAGTTAGATAAAAAATAAGAATAAAATAAAATGCTTGTAAAATAAAATGCGCAGGACAGTATATTGTAGACCTGATGGCCTGTGGGAAGAAGCTCCTCCTAAGTCTCTCGCTTACCAGATGGCAACAAAATGAAAAGACAGTCCTAAACGATTTGAACAGCTCTGCTTTTGCAGCGTTTGAGGTAGATGTCCTGCAGAGAGGGGAGAGCAGACCCTGAGATGCGCTCAGCTAAGCACACAACTCTCTGCAGGACTTTGCAGTCTTTACTTGAGCTGTTCCCATATCACACTGAGATACACTGAGTCAATACACTTTTGGCCCCCATTAAAGTTTTGAGTGAATCTATTAATTCCAGTGATAAATGTCTATTTTTAAAATGGTTGCGAAAATATGATGCAATTTCTATTTTTTTTGTCTTTAGCGTGTTAAGTACAGTAGCTATTTGTGCATGATCTGCGGAGTTTCAAAGCTTAAAGCCTCCCACTAAAACATCTCTACGATACAATGTGGAAATATGTGCGTAATGCTGCCCAAATGTTCATGCAAAGAATGAGAGAAAGATAGGGCCCATCACAGTGGAGTCTGTGTTTCTTAACTTTCTTCACTGGGGCTTGTGTACTGCAAACACATACAAGCTTCATCACTGTGCCTGTCTAAGGATGTTATTAACTGTCTTTATTAGGGATGCACGATAATATCGGCACAACATCGGTATCGGCCGATAAAAGCTTAAAATGACCATCATCGGTATCGGCCGATATGAATATTTCTGCCGATGAGCCAAACCGATATTCTCCGAGTGAAATAATTGACCTGTTTTTCAGGTGTGAATGTCTGTCTACATTTGTAAAATAATACATTTATGGTAGAATCAGTACAGAAGAGATACATGGATTTCTCTTCAGTAAAATTAAAGTTTAAATATATCAGGCAAAATTTTTATATATATCGGTATCGGCATCAGCCAAAATTATTTTGAAAATATCGCCATATCGAATATCGGCCAAAATCCAATATCGTGCATCCCTAGTCTTTATGTTGAAAGCTAAAACTTGCGATTATGCAAAGAGGTGTTACATTTCCGACACGTGCTTGTGGTGTTCTGCCAATCACAATGCACTGGGTCAGCTTGCTTAAAATAGCATCATATGACCCCTTTAAATGCATTGGTCAGAAGATGTGGGAACCCTGAATGTCAAGTTTCAGTCATATAGCAGCATTGCCACAAATGTATTTACATGTCTGTCTGGGAATGCATGTTTCTTATGTAATTTGCTTTATACTGCTGTGATTCCTCTCCATTTTAGAGTCATGTCAGGGTAGATTAATGTCTGTTCACGGTTGTTCATCATAAACTAGTAAAATGCTCTGAACTTCAGTATGTCCAATTTCTGATTTCTGAGTATAAAATGATGTGTTATAGTAAACACTTATCAAATGTGATTCAGATACCAGAAACTGTATGAGGTCATGTTTAGTTGAACTGTTTCAAATGTGGAGGTCCTATTTTTTTAAAGGTCATATTATAATCTCTGTTATAATGTAATATGTATCTTCTGTTTGTGTTCACAGTAATGACTTCAGTAAGATGGTTGCAGAAGAGTACCTCAAATTCTTTGAGTTTACAGACATGACATTGGACCAATCACTCAGGTACATCTCATGCCAAGTTATTGTCATTCAATTATTGTGCAGTCATGCAGTCACAGTGTCACATTTATGTTCTCCTTATTTGGTTTTTCCTGTCCTCATCATGTGAACTCGTCTCCGGTTGTATATAGATATATAAAGTTACCTCATAATAAGTAAATATTGTGATATATTTTGCAATATTGCAATTAAGAATGCAACCAAAGAATGCTGAACATTATTATGTTTTTTAAGTTTTTATTATTATTAATTATTTCAGGATCACATCTGATCACAGTTCTGGAGTCATTCTTACCACAGTTCAGATAATTGGCCAGTTTTCACACACTTTCATTCATGGGTTTGTGTGGTTCTGCGTCTTTATTTCATCTTGTGGTGTGCCCACACACATCTTTAATGTTTTTGCTGTGATTGGAGAACTTTGTTGGCTCTTTTTGTCTTCTATCTTGTATCTGGATCTGTTACTGGACCCCTGACGAGTCTTCACACACAAGCAACAAACAAGACGAAGTTCATGGTCATGTTATATTGCTGTTTTTGTGTTGCAGATGTTTTCTGAAAGCATTCTCACTAATGGGCGAGACTCAGGAGAGAGAGCGGGTGCTAATTCATTTCTCTAATCGGTATTATCAGTGTAATCCCACCGTCATCACTGCACAAGGTACTGAACGTCTCAGCCTTATGTAACCTTTCTTATTTACTCATTACTTACAAGATAAGTATTTCAGATCAATTGAAGATGTAAGTGATCATTATTATCCAGTGGTGGATGAAGCACTAGATCCTAATAAATCATTACTCCAGTACATTTATTTACATTAACGCATTTAGCAGACGCTTTTATCCAAAGCGACTTACAGCGCATTCAGGCTACACATTTTTTAACCAATATGTGTGTTCCCTGGTAATTGAACCCACGACCTTTTGCGCTGCTAACACAATGCTCTATGCCACAGGAACACCGCAGTCCAGTAAATGTACAAGTACTTGTTTCAAAAATTACTTGATTTATTTTCCTAGTAAAAGTACAAGTACTTGATTTATTTTCCTAGTAAAAGTACAACTACTTGATTTTTTTAAATGTAGTAAAGCATTTAAAGTAAAATGTACAGATTGAATCATTGTTTTTTTTCAGACTAGTCATTAATCAGCACTAAGGAGACAAATTTGTGCATTCGTTTAATAAGCATTGATCTGCGAATAAAACAACTTTTTATTTTACCTAGTATTTTAACATAAGAAAATAAAAAAAAATTGTGTAATTTATATATTTACAAATAACACATAAAAATACGATGTAGAGAGGTTACGTGGGTTAAACAGATCACTCTTTTATGACAAATTTACTTCAATATAATATTCTTTACAATTACCAATATTAAAATTGGACGTTTATTAGCTTTTCATGTGATTGTTTGTGTTTGGAAATATCTCTGTTCTTTGTAATTCTGACCAGCTAATTGAATCAGTCAAAATGACTTCAAGTGGATCAGTCTGATTACTCAAAAAGTTTAACCTCAAAATCAAAATACTGTAATACAGTAAATATTCTCAAAAAGCGTGCTTAAGTAAGGAAGTAAAAATACTTGTCACTTCTGTCCACCACCGTTATTGTCTCTAACTCTAACATGGTTACTAAAACCAAAATTCAAAAATATTTTGTGCTATATATATTGGTTTTATATTGATCTCCTATCTATCAATAAAACATTTGTGGTTTGCACAACATTAAAGTCTCTCTTCAGTAATTCTCCATGAAACATTGGGTTTAATCGCTCATTCAGTATCACAGTGTCGTGTTTTTCCCATAGCAACCGTCTTAGTAACAGCTATGACCAGTATATGAGAAAAAAGCTAAACCATCTCCTTGTTGCTAAGACTGTTGCCATGGAAGTGATGTTAGACTTTCTCCTGATGCATAGATGAATGTGTGTGTGATAAAAATAATGTTCACTCTCTTTGACCTGTATGTGAGTGTGACCAAATGTTTCATTGACGTTTGCAGATGGAGTTCATTGCCTTACCTGTGCTCTAATGCTGCTCAACACTGACCTTCATGGACCAGTAAGTGACCTCTGACCCTCTGCTAGAGTTGCCTGTATTACCATAAAAATGAAAAGAGACAGTTTGTTCCGTCTTTTCCTAAAGCACATGAATGCAGTCACCATTTGTCCTTATCAGAGCATGTTATCGGTGAAGCTAATGATCCCTCTGTAGAAAGATATGTCTGGGTCATATTTAACCTCTAAATACAAAGAAATAAGAAACTAAATATGCTTAATTGTCTATTTGATAATAACTGATAATGGTAAAATGGTTGAAATGTTGTCCAGAGATCCTAGTCTGAGAACTAGTGAGCAGGATTGGGTATCGTTTGAATTTTATTGATTCTTATTGAAACGATATTACTGTCAACTGTGATGTGCGGCAGAGATTGTTTGAAACACTTTTTCCACGAAAACTTTGATGCACAACATCTCAGTTTATTATATCAACGTAAACTATGTGATCACAAAATAATCAGGAAAAAAGACAGCATGCACATTTTAAAATCATTACATAAAAAATGTAATCACCACTGGCGGCCTCGGCAAAAACTTATCTCGCAATTGAATAATTTTGGTCACAAATGCAACTGTTTTAGTCCTAGTCTTGAGCCCTGCATGAGATGTTCATTCATGTTTATTTTGTGTTAAAACTAACAAAGTTAGTAGTGAAGAGTAAGGGATTATCAGTGATGAGGTGTTTATATACGATCTGTCGCACCACTGAAAATCTTTTGGCACGAAAACGTGTAACGTTAATAGTCCATAAATGTGAAAGAGAAATCTGTTCCAGCTTGTAGCAACCTTTTCTGCAGTGGAATTACACACAAAATTTGAGAACGGACACTGGTTTGGTTAGCAGCCTGTTCTTTTCTGTGCTCACATTTCAGATGTGTGTGCAAGTTCAGATATGTGCCAATAGTAACTACAGTGCAATGAAGAAGAAGAAAGTTCTGCACCCCCCACCATTTCCTGAGTGAAATGTGAGGTGCATTCTGGGTTCTCTAAGAATAGCTCCTCTCATTGGTCTCCATGGAGTTTGATCATATAGGACGCTGTGTTTTGAGTTTGACACATTCAGTAGAACGCATGTGCCATGGAGATGTGGAGATCTCATGCCCACGCCGCAGCACTTCTCTAGACGCTTTCATTTCAAACATTGTTTAGCTTCATGTCATGTGGGTGAATACAGCTGAAAGTTGTGTAGCCATGGATCTTTTCAGAAATGTATGCCAGACGCCCACACACAATACATGGCTGCATTTGTGGAGGGAAGCGTTATGCATATCACACCGGTTATATAGAGATAGAGCAGGTGCAGATGGGTAAATCTCATCAAAACCTGCCCTGGCTTGACAAAATTTGAAGATAAAGGAAGAAATGTATATTTTACATAAAGAAATCAAAAGTTACTTTGTGGAATCAATAAAGACTCTTCATGCTCTTTAGAATGTGAATTTCCAGTGACAAACATGCTTAACAGTTGTGCCATAACTGAAGCCTGTTGTCTTTCGTATGTCTAACCCAAACGTTCTGTTTCAACAGGACATACACTACCGTTCAAATGTTTGATTAATAAAGATAACAAAAAACAAACATTACTTTTATTCAGTAATGCATTGAATTGATCAAATGTGACAGTAAAGACTATATTGACTATATTGTTACAGAAAGTTTCTATTTCAACAAATAGTTTTTTTAATTTTCCATTCATGAAAGAATCCTGAAAAAATTAGGTTTCCATGAAAACATAGTCAATGATATCGCTTTAAATGAAGTTTCCCCAACTAAGCAAGCCAGAGGCGACAGCGGCAAGGAACCGAAACTCCATCGGTGACAGAATGGAGAAAAAAACCTTGGGAGAAACCAGGATCAGTTGGGGCCAGTTCTCCTCTGACCAGTCGAAACCAGTAGTTCAATTCCAGGCTGCACCAAAGTCAGATTGTGCAGAAGAATCATCTGTTTCCTGTGGTCTTGTCCTGGTGCTCCTCTGAGACAAGGTCTTTACAGGGGATCTGTATCTGGGCTCTAGTTGTCCTGGTCTCCGGTGCTAGTTCTAGGTTCTAGGTGCTGATCCACCATCTGGTCTGGATACGTACTGGATCCAGGTGACTGCAGTGACCCTCTGATCTGGATACAGACTGGATCTGGTGGCCACGGTGACCTCAGATTAAGAGAGAAACAGACTAATATTAGCGTAGATGCCCTTCTTCTAATGATGTAGCAAGTACATCGGGTGTTATGTGAAGTGTCCCCGGTTCCAGTTTACCCAAGTAATGCAGCCTAAAAATTATTTAACGGATTTTAATATTAGAAGCACATTAGTGTGTTATGTGTATGTCAGGTTAAAGAGATGGGTTTTTAATCTAGATTTAAACTGCAATAATGTGTCTGCCTCTCGAAAAATGTTAGGTAGGTTATTCCAGAGTTTAGGCGCCAAATAGGAAAAGGATCTGCCACCCGCAGTTGATTTTGATATTCTAGGTATTATCAAATTACCTGAGTTTGGAGAATGCATTGGATGTGTAGGATAATAATGTAACAAGAGGTGCTAAACCATTCAGGGCTTTATAAGTAATAAGCAAGATTTTTAAATCTATACAATGTTTGATAGGGAGCCAATGCAGTGTTGACAGGACGGGGCTAATATGGTCATACTTCCTGGTTCTAGTAAGAACTCTTGCTGCTGCATTTTGGACTAGCTGTAGTTTGTTTACTAAGCGTGCAGAACAACCACCCAATAAAGCATTACAATAATCTAACCTTGATGTCATAAAATGCATGTATTAACATTTCTGCATTTGACATTGAGAGCATAGGCCGTAATTTAGATATATTTTTGAGATGGAAAAATGCAGTTTTACAAATGCTAGAAACGTGGCTTTCTAAGGAAAGATAGCGATCAAATAGCACACCTAGGTTCCTAACTGATGACGAAGAATTGACGAAGCAGCCATCAAGTCTTAGACAGTGTTCTAAGTTATTACATGCAGAGTTTTTAGGTCCTATAATTAACACCTCTGTTTTTTTCAGAATTTAGCAGTGAGAAATTACTCGTCATCCAGTTTTTTATATCGACTATGCATTCCATTAGTTTTTCAAATTGGTGTTTCGCCGGGCCGCGAGGAAATATAGAGCTGAGTATCATCAGCATAACAGTGAATGCTAACACCATGTTTCCTGATGATATCTCCCAAGGGTAACATGTAAAGCATGAAAAGTAATGGCCCTAGCACTGAGCCTTGAGGTACTCCATACTGCACTTGTGATTGATATGATACCTCTTCATTCCCTGCTGTGAATTGATGGCGGTCATATAAGTACGATTTATACCATGCTAATGCACTTCCACTGATGCCAACAAATTGTTCTTGTCTATTCAAAAGAATTTTGTGGTCAATAGTGTCGAACACAGCACTAAGATCCAATAAAACTAATAGAGAGATACAACCACGATCAGATGATAAGAGCAGGTCATTTGTAACTCTAAGGTGAGCAGTCTCAGTACTATGATACGATCTAAATCCTGACTGGAAATCCTCACAGATACCATTTTTCTCTAAGAAGGAATATAATTGTGAGGATACCACCTTTTCTAGTATCTTGGACAGAAAAGGGAGATTCAAGATCGGTCTATAATTAACAGTTTCTTTGGGGTCAAGTTGTAGTTTTTTAATAAGGCTTAATAACATTCAGTTTGAAGGTTTTGGGGACATATCCGAATGACAATGAGGAATTAATAATAGTCAGTAGAGGACCTATGACTTCTGGAAGCACCTCTTTTAAGAGCTTAGATGGTATAGGGTCTAACATACATGTTGTTGTTTTAGATGATTTAACAAGTTTATACAATTGTTCCTCTATACTGTAGCTGACGACTGAATGGTTACAATTTTATCTCTAATAGTATTGATTTTAGAAGTAAAGTAGTTCATAAAGTCGGGAATGTTGGGAAATGTCAACACTTGTTGAGGCTTTATTTTTCGTTAATTTAGCCACTGTATTGAATAAATACCTGGGATTATGTTTGTTTTCTTCTAAAAGAGAAGAACGTAATCGGATCTTGCAGTTTTTAATGCTTTTCTATAGGATAGGTTACTTTCCCGCCAAGCAATACGAAATACTTCTAGCTTGTTTTCCTCCAGCTGCGCTCCATTTTTCGGGCTGCTCTCTTTAGGGTGTGAGTATACTCATTATACCATGGTGTCAGACTGTTTTCCTTAAGCGTAAAGGAGCAACTATATTTAAAATGCTAGAAAAGAGAGAGTCCATAGTTTCTGTTACATCATCAAGTTGTTCTGAGGTTTTGGATATGCTAAGGAATTCGGATACACCAGGAAGATAACTTACAAAGCAGTCTTTTGTGGTAGAAGTGATGGTTCTACCATACTAGTAAAAAGAAGTAGAATTTACAATTTTGACTATATGAAGTTTGCACAAAACTAAATAATGATCTGATATATCATCACTTGGCTGCATAATTTCAACACTATCAACATCAATTCCATGTGACAGTATTAAATATAGAGTACGATTTTGACAATGAGTAGGTCCTGAAACATGTTGTCTAACACCAATAGTGTTCAGAATGTCTATAAATGCTGATCCCAATGCATATTTTTCATTATCGACATGGATATTAAAATCACCAACTATTAAAACTTTATCTGCAGCCAGAACTAACTCGGATGTAAAATCACCAAACTCTTTAATAAAGTCTGTATGGTGCCCTGGTGGCCTGTATACAGTAGCCAGTACAAACATAACAGGGGATTTATCATTAACATTTTCTCTGGATAATGTTATATGAAGCACCATTACCTCAAACGAGTTATACTTGAAGCCTGCCCTCTGAGAAATCCTGAAATCATAGTTATAAATTGAAGCAACACCTCCCCCTTAACCTTTTGTACGTGGCTTATGTTTATAACCGTAATCTTGGGGGGTGGACTCATTTAAAATAATGTAATCATCAGGTTTTAGCCAAGTTTCTGTCAAACAGAGCACATCTATATTATGATCAGTGATCATATTATTTATAAAAAAGTGCTTTCGTAGAAAGGGATCTGATATTCAATAAGCCAAGCTTTATCATTTGTGTATCCTTATTGCATCTGTTTTTTATTTGTTTAAACCTCATTTAAATTTTTACTCTTAAATTGGTTTGGACGTTTTTTGTATTTTCTAGTTCGGGGAACAGACACAGTCTCTATAGTGTGATATCTCGGTGAAAGAGTCTCTATGTGCTGAGAATTAACTGACCTCTGTGACGGGAGGCAGCTAGCAGACGGTCGGTTTAGCCAGTCTGTCTGCTTCCTGACCTGGGCCCCAGTTAGTCAAGTATAAACACTAAGACTATGTGCCATATTTCTAGAGAGAAGAGTAGCGCCACCCCAGGAGGGATGAAGACCATCTCTTTTCAACAGGTCAGGTCTGCCCCAATAGCTCGTCCAATTGTCTACGAAACCTATGTTATTCTGTGAGCACCACTTAGACATCCAGCCATTGAGTGGAAGGGAGGGGACCAGAGCATATTACAGTGTCTGACATCGTGCTTGCAAGTTCACACACCTCTTTAACGTTATTTTTAGTGATCACTGACTGGCGAAGTCAAACATCATTAGCGCCGGCATGAATAACAATATTACTGTATTTATGTTTAGCATTAGCCAGCACTTTTAAATTTGACAAGATGTCAGGCACTCTGGCTCCCGGTAAACATTTGACTATGGTGGGTGGTGTCTCTATATTCACATGGTTGATGAGGGGTGAATACTTAGGGGTGAAAAACAAAGAAAGGTGATCAGACTGTCCAAGGTGGGGGGCAAACAGATCCCAAACGGCAAGACAATAGAGAATAATCTAAAAACAAGCAAAAGATCAAGGCAACGAGGCAGGGAACAAAACTGGGAAACCGTTAACTAGGAAGTGCTCGGTAAGGTAGCTAGGCTAAAAAATACTCGATGCCGAATGGTGGTGTGAGACTGATTTATATAGTGTATATTGTTGATAGCAGCTGTGTGCGATCGGTTTCAGGTGAGCTTGTGATTAGATGAAGCATGGGAAATGTAGTCCAGGGTGATGTGTAACAGTCAGTGTAGTGTGAAAGTCCATGTGAAGAGCGGGGGACCTCTGGTGGAGGTCTTTATAGGCTGGATCATGACAAGAGGCTTCTATCAGAAACATAAAAACAGCACTTATCAAGCCATATCCTGTGGTCTTTCAGATTTGTTTTCATTGGAATTTTTTCCAATTAACTGCATTTTTCAGCAATGCAAAAATGTAATTATATTTAGCTTTTTGTAATAGCTAATGGAAGCCAATTCTGTTTGAGAATGATTTTTTAATTAAAGTAGCATTAATTGCATTCATTATAACATTCTTGATTTATTCACAATTTAATTGAAGTAATATTTTTCTGCATAACAATAATGAGAATGAGATTTTGGGGCAGTGCAATAAACAAACACATTTGCATAGTATATATGTGTATAAAATCTGTTCACTGAGCAAGGCCCAAATGTTTTTTTTTTTTGGTTTTTTTTTTTTTTAAATAGAATGATTCATTGTTGTTGCAAAATAGCATTTTATTCTCAGTCAGTCTTTGCTGACTTTGTGTTATGGGCTGCGGACCCATGTCAAATCATACAGAAAGAGAAAAAATGGCTTGATGTGCTGTTAAAGTGATGGATGACAGGAGGCAATAGCATCACTTCACCCATGAAACTGCACTGTGAGAGCTCGTGGAATCCTGTATTTTGAAGCAGCCTGTGTCTCTCTTTGATATCTGGTGCCAGTCTGAACATTTGTCAGTGCCATCCACCTACAAACTCGGCTGGTGCTGGCAGGAACAGTAAAGTCATTGGAACAAACACCGTCTGCGCTTTATTTTAGAATGCAAGTGGCCGCTCCTTCAGGCTTTGTCTATGACATTATAAAAGGAGAAATCAATGTTCAGACAGTAATTGTAGAGGATGTATAATAGCAGCAGTCAGTGTACAGTATGTGGCAACTGTAAGGGTTTGTGAAAAGCATAATTTCTTAGCACAAATGAGGATATTTGGGATGCATTTTGTGATCAAGGGCCAAGAAGGGTCAGAGCAATATGCTTTAAATGATGGAGGACATACTTGGTGCTAGAATATGGTACATTTGTTGTAAATCAAGGGTGTACTTATTTCTGCAATCCTATATTTAAACATCCTATCATACAGATATTAAGGACAAATGTTTGTGTTTTTATTAAGGATATACTTAAAATTGTATTTTTGCCATCTTTCCATGGATTTAATTAGTAATTGTTAATCAGAGGGGTTTATTCATTTATGCTTTGCAATGTGATAGCTCAGAGCTCAACTATGAAATAGCCCAGAGCAAATGTTATGGTTCAGACTGCTAAATGTTTCAGATTGTAATAGATATTCTTAATCCTGTACATTTAGTTAAAGGTGTCCCCTCCTCCAGCAGTACTTAATCAAGAGCATCAGTCTGTGAATTATTACACAAGCTTGACATTATACAATGTCATACATAATTTATCAGACTTTTACTTTGCATCATTCAGTGTATAAAATAAAAACAGAACACAATCAAATAATATGGAGTATTTTTCATTTGCAACGTTAGTGTATTTGTTTGTTTGTTTATTCAAAAATAGACATTATATGCTAACTACAGTTCCAAAGTGTTTTTTTTTTAAGTTTTAAAAGTAAAAGTCTCATATGTTCTTCAAGCCTACTTTTATTTGACCAAAAATAGTCCCAACTGGGTAACACTTTATAATAACTGCATGCTATTAATCATTAATTAAGCATTAGGAAACAGTTAATTCATCATTTATAAAGCATTAATATACATTTATAAGCAGTTTATAAATACAGATATAAATGCTTTATACCTGATTTAAAAGCATATCTATAATGTATTTAATAATTGTTTTTTTCATACTTTATTAATGATCAATTTAGCATTTCTAAATTAAGTATAGCATTATTTACACACCAGTTATTAAGGAGTTGTCAGTGGTTCATAAGGTCACTAAGAAATTGTAACTAAATGGTTAATAAACTATTTAAATGTGCATTCATACATCTTTTTATTCAGACATATAGTAATAGTTACTTATATTGTTAATAAATGGTTTATTAACATGTATTTCTACTGTAATTCAGGGTTAATTCATGTAGTTGTTAGTTAACTATTTTTATGAGCTCATCTAAAGTGAGCACTATTTATGCCTTGAAAAGCTTTTAATTTTATGAGATTTAAAGGTTGTTAATATTTCTATGTTCTGTATCACTGTGTTGTATTTGTTTCTGTTTTTTGTTTAGAAGATAACTGAGCCTTTAAATATCCTTTATAAATGCTTTACAAGGCATAACTAGTCCTCACTTTAGATGAGCTCACATAAATAGTTAACTGACCACTACTAAATGCTTTATAACTACCTGAATTTACTACATTTCTTGTGATCTTATGAATCACTGGCAACTCCCAAATAACTGGTTTGTAAATAATGCTATACTTAATTGAGAAATGATAAATTGATCATGAATAAAGTATTAAATTACACATTATAGATATGCTTTTAAATCAAGAATAAAGCATTTATATCTGTATTTATAAACTGATTATTACTGTCTATTAATGCTTTATAAATTATGAATTATCTGTTTGCTAATGCTTAATTAATGATTAATAGTGTGCAGTTATTATAAAGTGTTACCAAAAAGGTTATATTGTGAAATATTGATATTCAAAATAATTTTATTAATATTAATAATGTTATTTTAACCAACCAGTAATTAAATCTCTTAATTTCTTTTGAACGTGTCATGTGTCACTGCTTCACTGATATATGTGCTAGACCAGGGGTTCCCAAACTTTTCAGACCGCGACCCCCAATATTAGATTGCTGACGACCCATGACCCCCGTGTTTCCCTCTTGTGGGGATTTGCAATTTGGTTACATACTGACAGAACTAAAACAAAAAGGAACACAATCTCTAAGCCAGGCTATTTTATTAACAAATTATGGACAAAAACAAATACATCCATAACTGTGAAATGCTTACAGACAGAATACGAACAAGCTGCCTATAACACGCATACAACAATAACTTACTTTGTATTCAGAAAATACGCCTTATCATACATGAATGAATTTCCCAATCAGGACCCAGATTTGGTCAATGGGTGGAGCAGATAATTTTATAATTTTAATTTAATTTTTAAGATTACAAGTAAACAGCAATCAAGACTGCAAGAGTTCCAATATATATGGGCCTTAGTACTCTTTTTGATGTTTTTTTTTTTGTGATTGCATTGTTTGTGTAATATGTGCTAAATTGTGAATAAAAAAAAAAAAACGCCTAATTTGATGGATGGGCGCTGTGCGCGGAACAAAGCAGGTCCACTCTAGGTTTAACTTTGGAGATCGCCACCCGCAGATCATCTTCCACGTTAAGCCGTAACCTGTGTTTATTCTTAATGTAAGTCAGCGCGCAGAATGTCTTTTCACATAAATACTTTGAGCCAAATTGCATGAGGACATCCAACACGGCTTTCGACAACTGTGGATATTCCAGCGCGACAGAAACCCAGAACTCATCCAGCGTCTTGCCGTCAAATGCAGTCCTCAGGGTTCGATCGGTTGAAAGTTCATCAAACGCATCTTCTATATCTGACGCCAGATGATTTGCCGTGGTTACATTAAATGGTGACCTTATCCAGTCATATTGGTCGGGAGCATCTCCTTCAGGGAAATACTTATGAAAGTGATCTGGATAAATCCAGATTAAAAATTATTTTTTCATTGTGCTCACATATTAGATGGGGAAAAATTACAGAGGGATTTATGGATATCTACTTTTGTTATCCTGTAAATCAGAATATACTATCAATAGCCTTAAAAAAATGATTTTCTCCATGTTTTTTGTAATAAAATGTTATATAAATCAGGCTAGGAATAATATATTTACAAATCCCTCTGTAAATGTCTTCATTATAACTAGGTACAAGACTGGACAGTTTGGTGTATATAGGTGCTACTAAAGTGGAGATTTCGTACTTGGAGTATGAGAGAAAGGTCATTTTGAGAAAACGGGCTTTAAAGATTTATCATCAGCTAATGAGATTGCGCATTCAACCCTTTTACTTTCGCGATTGGTTGCTGATAAAAAGGAAATTACCATATTTGGATCTGACAGCATTGTACAGTGAAGAGAGAGCTTTCCAGCCGTGCAGACAGAGATCGCGGATCGGCAGGATGATTTACAACGCTAACTTTTGTTGAATTTACGCGAAATCTACAGACGCAAACAGACAAAGTGTAATAGAATAAAGACCTAAATGTGTATTTCGGACTTTTTTTTCACCATCTCGCATTAACATAAAAAAAAAAATTCTGTAAATCATCTCGCAACCCCCCGTGGCGCGACCCCCACTTTGGGAACTACTGTGCTAGACAACCTTAAATACAATATAAATATCATCTTTTTATAGCATCACATATATCATCACCATATAGAAATCATTTCTAATATGTTTTTTTAATTCATTTAATGGATCATTACTGAAAAAAAAGGATTAATTTCTTTACAAAATTTAACATTAGTGTTATTTACTGTGTTTTGCTTTAATTTCTAGAAACAATTACATAAAAAATCATAGTGATAAATTTTGAGATGTACAGTAAGGTTTTGGTCTCCCGCCTTATGTTTAAAGGCAGTTTGTCAATTTGATGAAAAAACAGGACTGACTGATTTACAGCCATTGTAGCAGTGCATGCTGGGATGTTAGCATGAATTCATTAGAGAACCCCCTCCTCTGCTGCTGTCAGGTCATGTCGGACTCGCAGGGTTAAATCAGGGTGATACAGTGCCATCCTGTCCCATTAACAGCCCCATAACTGTTTCTCATGCCCCACAGAATATTGGGAAGAAGATGACGTGCCAGGAATTCATCAATAACTTGGACGGACTCAATGGAGGACAAGATTTCCCCCGGGAGCTGCTGAAGGTATGTCTCACACAAATCTCTCAGCATTCCTCTTTGAGATGACGTATGAAGGGCTACATGACATTAAAAACCGGCTTGATGGATACAAAAATATTCAGAATAGAAATGAGCTGCTCCAGGTCCTTTCAGCCGGGTTATATTCTATACTTTCCCTCATTTTCATAAGATCATCTGATCTTTAATAATTAGATCCTGTCAACCTGATGTTTGTGCACTTGATACAAGCCCAGGACAGAAGCGCTCTTTTTTCGGATTCGTTAGTAATAGATGCTGCTATTGGAGACAGACAAGTGTCTACATTCACAGAAGCAAGAGAGAAATTATTTGTTTCACAGCACAGTTTTGTTACTGTTATTCACTTTTTGTGTGGAGTTAATTGTCTATGCATATATTCGGTTCTTGAGTTGTTTGTGTCACAAGTGATGCTCGCAAAGATTTAAATGTATGCTTTTGCTAAAGTGTACAATGCATTCCAGATATACTGTGTTCTTCAGTTCTTTCATTCTGTGGCAATCAGGCTCATGACCCTGCTGTTGCGCTTTGCTGTATTGTTTGATCTACAGGAAAAAGAAAAGACGCAGTAGAACAACAAAAATGAATACAAAACTGTTGATAACCATATTAAATACAGTATTTAGGAGCCAAAAAAGATTTAATGCTCTTACTTAAATTGTAATCCATACTGTATATCAGTGGTTTTCAACCTGTTATGCTATTGCAGTTGGGCCGCCAATTACTATTCAAGATTCATCACATACACCATTATATAGAGCAAATATAACCAGCAGTGAAATGTGAGTCAGGTCTGCTCCATGGAAAGTGCAATTATTAAAGAATAAAATACAGATGAAAATATACATATTTATAGCTATGAAAGAATGAAATAAAAATAAACAATAAAAATATAAGAATAAAAAATAAAAAAAGATGTATACTGTAGAATTAAATATAAAATGGAAAGTAATGTGCATTAAAGTACACTGTATTCTTAAATATTAAGATGCACAGGAATGTACAAGAGGCAAATGTGAAAACAGGTTGACACTTTCAGTATGTCAGTGTGAGGTAGTGAATGATGAATATCTTACTGATAAAGTGAATATTAACTGGAGACATGAAACATTAAGAGGCTGGTTTTGAGTTTAGGAGCCGGATGGCCTGGGGGAAGAAACTCCTCCTGAGTCTCTCGGTTTTTGCCATCAGGCTACAGAAGCGCTTACCAGATGGCAGCAAAGTGGAAAGAACTGGTTACTGGGGTGGATAAAGTCCTTGAAGATTTTAACAACTCTGATTATGCAGCGTTTGAGGTAGATGTCCTGCATAGAGGGGAGAGCAGACCCGGAGATGAACGCACAACTCTCTGCAGGGCTTTGCAGTCTTTACTGGAGCTGTTCCCATACCACACTGACATACACCGAGTCAATACACTATTGTCAATACAATATTAAGTCATAACTTAATAACATCATTTCATATATATATATATATAATTAAATAAGAAAAGAAATTGTTTAAATATTAAACTGTAACTATGCTTCCATAATTCAAGCTTGCTGATTGGTTTAAGAATAAGCCGCCAATTTATCTTACATATTTTTGCTGCATATGCTACAGAACAACAACAGTTGTGCCAAGCGGTGCCAGCCCGAGTTATTTTCTGTTAATTGCCAGTTCATTCAGTAAAGACAGTCAACAATCTAGCTTATGAGTACTAAGTTATCAACCCAACAATAGGTTGGCCGTGAGTTGGAAAAGGTTGGGAACCACTGATGTATATATTTAACTTTTTTCAACTGAGATTATAATTTGGTTTACAGCTTATAAAACAAATACTTGGACATAGCTGGATTTATTTAGAAAAGATTATCAGTTAATCATTTGTCATTTCATGACTTGATCTTTACAAGGAGACTTGGATTGACTGTGATTTAAAGTGTGATATGGTTTGATTCACCATCAGCAGAGCTGAATAGATTATTCACAATTTCTAGTGAATTACTTACTACATGATGAAAACTGTAATCGGAAAAAAATAAATATTTTCGTATCAACACAATAAAATGCATTAAACATCATATTATATCAGGGTTTCCTTTAGTGGAATTAATGTAAGAACTTCAGTGGGTTTGTGAGTTGATAAAAAGCTATTAATAAAAAAGAATACCAGAAATGTCAGTGTGACCATTAACAACATCAGAGGATTATAAATATTCAAATGTGTTGTTAAGTTAATAAAATATACATTTACGATATACATTTTCAATATACAACTTCAAATAAATATTTTACTTTAAGGAGATTGTCTGACAAAAACATTTGGGAATCCCTGCATTATATGGACAAACATTAATAAACATGAAAACCACAATGACATTACATGCCCCAAAGTCTTCCAGGTTTAAAATATTTTTGTACAGACTGCCAGAACCAACAGGTACTGAAGGTCACTGGATATGATGAAGACATTGTGTTTCACAGCTGTACGTCACCAGTAACTTGCATAATTATTTGTTTCATACATGGTCTAATTGTTTTAAGGTGTTCCCCCCAAAATTCAGAAGTGCGGTTTCCAAATTTAACACATGATATTTGTGAATATACTCAAAGCTTATTGGTATGACACAGTATAGAACTTCTAGAAAGGAAAAAAATATTTCAGCAGAATAAGCAAATTCTGAGTTCTTAATATTCTAAATCTGATTATGTAATCCAGATGACATGCAACTGCCTGGCCTGACCGTCAGATCTGTGGCCCACCTGCTAGACATGTTTCCTCTGATATGTCCGGTTCTGGCACCTTCACTAGAGGCCGAGCTCAATCAGCCAAAACAGCCCCATGTGGACTCAGGCTCAAAGGAGTTTGATCTGCCAAAATCAGCAGACTTAAATAATTAAATACCCCCCCGCCACCACTAACACCTCTTCCGGATAGTGCACCTTTTATGGCACGCTTTAGTAAAATGAATACACTTCACACACTGACAGGATGTGTATTGCATGCTTAATAAGTTGGCAGTAACTTCAGTAAGCACTTTATAAGGCGTTATATAAAGCTGCACCGAAAGCGAGTGCCCTTGTCGAGCGTCTGTCATGACTGTCCTCTGCCAGATACATGAGCTATCCACTTTATGAGCTTTTTATGGCCCGCTCACAGGTATCACCATACTGAATGTCTCACAAGCTATCTGCCTTAATGAGAGAAGAGTGCTTCATTTTGGGGTCAAATATAAGAATTCTTGCAGTGGATGCTGTTAATCTAGTCTAGGTTTAGTTAATTCAGTGCTGTGGAATTGCCTGGGTCATTTTGGCATCTAGCAAACCAATCAGACAGCTTTATTAAAGCCTGAGACGGCATGGTCAGAATCATTTAAAGTTGTTTTCCAGCTCATTCCAATGGCACATTTTGAGTAAATTGTAGCACAAGGTCAAGTTTTCTTGTTTTCTGCAGTAAAATCAGCCTGCCACTACTCAAAAGGTATTGATGGATCATTTTGTCCTTTCATATTTCATGGTTGGCATCTGAAGGAACTCTGGTAAATGCGTGACTGATCCACAGAGCGCCAGCAGCACCTTTGCAGCAGAGCGTAATGTTTTATGTAGAGCTGTACGAATAATTGCAATTGCGATAATATCGCGCTATGAAAAACCACGATTTTTCAATCGCAGAGGCTTCAGTTAAATTTGGTCACGTGACACGCGAAAGTAAAGAGGTGTGTTCGACTGGACTTGACGATCGATCGGTGTATGACATCAAAGGAGACCTCTGCTCATTTATAGCTCTCGCAGTATTTTGATGTCACACACCGATTTATCTAATCAGCGCTGCTTTAAGTCCAACACATCTAAGCGCAGTCTTCAGAGGAAGCATTAAGTTGGCATGCTACAGTGCTGCCAAGTTCGTGGTTTGGGGAACCCCTCCATAAAACATGTATTTTACCCCCTGGAATATTGGTGGAACCCCCTCGAAACCCGATTGGGCTAGTTTTGAGTAGCAGTTGGGAGGGTCTTGTTGCGAAAACCTGGCAACCCTGGCACCCTTCATACATAAATGTTTGAAAGCATATATAAGATGAATGTACTTCAAAACGGCATATTGAAATTACTCAAGCAGTGTTACGGTGCATTTCATTACTGAAGACTTCGTCCTTAAAATAATATATTTAATAGTTCATATATTTATTTATTAAGTCTTTCTAAAGCAGTGGTTCTCAAAGTGTGGGGCACACGGGCCATCAGCAGAAAAGAAAATATATTAAACAGTACACAGCCAAAGGACGTAACTTAGAATGGGAGATGGATCAGTGTGTGAAAAGGAAGAGAAAAGCCATAGATTGAGTTGCACAGAAACAACTTCAAAAGCTAAATGCTGAAAATATGACGAGGCATATCTTTCCCTCAGCTTCACTCACTATGTCTATACATTGCAAATCATTTTACTTTGTGTCAGAACAAGGCATCAGGTTATCACTGATTATAATGTGTTCTGCTATGTTTTGCCACTCATGACCAGTGTAGACACAGTTTTTAATGTCGTTGGTGAGGAGGAAAGCCTGTGTGTGTCCAGTGCCTTAGCGTACAGCATGAAACACACAATAAATAAATAAATAAATAACAGCGAGAATAGTAATAACAAGGTATTCTCTCTATGCTATTTTTCAATGTTTCAAGTGATGCAGGTGTTTTTTCCCTGTAGTTTTTCTGTATTAAAAAAGCATTAATTGCTTAATATTTAGTGAAATTATTTGGCACGACCAAAAAGTTTGAGAATCACTAGTCTAAAGTTAACAGACAGTGTTTAAAAAGTTTCAAAAGTGCAGTCCACATGTTTACATATGTTTATTATCGTGACTTTGAATTTCCTAAAGTGTGGTAACGCAACAGATTTCTTTTTATATTTCTGCAATCTTCTTCAGTTTGTGTGATTTGTATATTAATGTTTACACCAGGCTTATTTGTCAATGCTTGGAAGTTCAAGGTTGGAAGTTCAACAAATCAGTCAATATACTACTGTAATGGTAGTTGTTTAATAAAAAAGGTCATTATTTCAATCAATTAATCGCATATTAAATCGCAATCGCAATATTGGTAAAAAAATCATGGTGTTATTAGAGCATGAGTTTGGGGGAAAATAACTTCTAATTTCTGATAACTACATGTTATCTGGAACGCAGAGCCAACTAAAATGCACACATATAGTTTGGGGCTGTCAAGTTTGTGATTAATTACACATCAGTAAATGATGCAGACCCACTTTATTTATTTATAAACCAAAATACATCAGTGACCTTCTGATTCCTTACTCTCCTCAGAGCACTTAGGTCTAGTACTCGGCTTCTCTTAACTTCCCCATGTTTGTTGCTGTAAATCCAAGGGTGGTCAGGCTTTTTGAGCTGCAGCTCATAAACTTTGGAATAGTTTGCCTGTAAATGTGAGACTTGCTCCTCCACTAGCCAGTTTTAAATCTGTTTACAAATCTTTTTTTTTTCTGGCTTTTGATTAATGTCAGTTTAGGGGTTTGCAAGTTTTTTTTTGTAAGAAACATTGTGGCTTGTTAACAGGGTCAGAACAACTGTGGAGACGGACTCAAATAAACTTGAAAGCATCAGTGTCAGTAAATGTGAAAGACTGCGTGTCTCTCTGTTTGATTGGCAAACACCACGCACATGAAACAGTTTGTCACATAGCTGTTTCTTTTGATGCGTCAAATATCGAATGTCTTAGTCTGCTCTAGTTACACAAAGTCTTTAGGTGGCTGACCATTATGTATTATTGAAATGTTCACAAGATTAATGTTGCTGTGTTTATGATTATAGCCATGTTTGCAGTTGTGACGAATGTGGCTGATCATCTTGACACAACTGATATCCAGAAGTAACTGTATATTTGTGTAACAGTATTGGCTAGTGAAGACTATTGTGAACAATGCAATTCATTGATAGTCTTTAGCCATAGACAACTTGTTTGTTGGTGCAATGCATATTAGTGGTATGCACTGTTGACCAGTGGACAGGGATTTACAGGAGTAGCGTTTGAATGTTCAGGTCCTGCTATACTGAAATCCTTTGAGATCTTTGCAATCTTTGGATTTCTTAGAGGTCTGGCCTTTAAACAGAGACATGAGTGACTAAATGTTATCAGACACCCATCACTGCTGCCACACTTATGATGCTTCTATTCTTATCAGACCTATTTTTGCTGGACTCAACACACATAATGCTGAAGGTGTTTGCCAGGCTCTTGGGCAAGACACGATGACCTGTGATGAATTCAGCAGAAACATAAACCTTTATTTTCAACACCAGATCTATTGTATCGTCATTTTAAACCTGGCAAACAAATGCTTTGCTTGTGAAGTGTGCTTGTGCATCTTTCTTTACAATAAATTACACCCGTGTTGCTCAGCTGTCTTTTTCACTCTATTTAATTGTCAGTTTAATTAATCTCTCTGTATGTATCTTGTTAGAGACTTTGATACATATTCACTTGGATAGAACTGATCTAAATTGTTCAGATTTTTCTCCTGCTGGTCCAGAACAACAACAAAAAATTAAACAAAACGAATAAGAAAAGAACGAACAGTTCAAGGGTTTTATTTAATAGAGATGGTTTGTCTTTATGCCAGGATGCTTAAGGAATGATTGTGTAATATCAGGTTTATAAATGCAGGTGATATGACGCAGCTAATCTGTCTGAAAATAAAGTGTTAAATCAAAGGTCAAAAGATAAATAACTGTATATTAGATGGAAAATCGCAGTGGCTATCTTTAAACAACTGCTGCTTTACACAAGGACAGCTTATTCTTCAGTGTTACAGATCCAAGTGTAGTGATGATTTTATTCTTTTACAGGGTTTCCATGGATCCTTAAAGGGATACTCCACTGTTTTTTCATATTAAACTATGTTTTTCCCTTACCTAAGACGAGTTGATACATACCTTTCTCGTCTCAGTGCGTGCACTCAATCGCTTTGGCACGCGGTGACACTTTGAAAGCACTTAGCTTAGCCCATTCATTCAATATGGGCCAAGCAGAGAAGCTACCAAACACCTCCACATTTTCCCTATTTAAATAGTTACTCGCGTAGTGTAACTCGACCTAGGACGGTAACACAAAACAAAACGTTGCACTTTTCTAAAACATAGTTTTTGAAAATGAAATATATGAAATATATTGAAAAACACAGTGGAGTATCCCTTTAAGGCTTAAATTTAGTTGTATCAAAATTAACCCTTTGGAGTCGTTTAACGCGTATACGCGCTATGAGGCATTTTTTTTCTGATAACCCTGAAAATAACTTAAATTACACTTTCAGTTTTGATCGTACCAGTTAATACAGGATTTGGGCTTCATTGAGAACAAAAAAAATACTAAAAAATATGTCATCTATCACCTGGTTATGACATGGTAAATGTGCACAACTGTCATCTGTGGACACTTTCATCACACAGCTAAAAGCGTCTGACATATTGAATTAAAGCATATTACAGTTCTTTATAGTGTCTGTTTATTTGCCTGCTGACCGTTAAACTCATCTTATTTTACACCCTCATTAAAGCAGCACAGCTCAGTGCAACCTACAGGTTAATGGGCAGAATGCTTGCACTTCAGGATCTTTGAATCTTTCATTGAGAAAGATTCACACTAAATAATATTTTGGCCACCATCAGAATTAGATTTATTAGACATGAAGCCATAGCATCCCACTGTTGAGAAACATATACATGCTAAATGCAACTCAAAGACATTACATTCATATGTATAACACAATGCTTAATGTATTAGTCGTGGCCTAGTGGTTAGAGAGTTTGACCCCTAATTCTAGGGTTGTGGGTTCGAATCTCGGGCTGGCAATACAACGAGTGAGGTGCCCTTGAGCAAGGCATCGAACCCTCAACTGCTCTCTGGGAGCCACAGCATAAATGGCTGCCCACTGCTCTGGGTGTGTGTTCACAGTGTGTGAGTGTGTGCACTTCGGATGGGTTAAATGCAGAACACGAATTCTGAGTATTGTTCACCATACTTGGCTGAATGTCACATCACTTTAATAAAACTGTACAGAAGAGGGATAAAAATGAACCATGCAGTTTCTATGTGCAGCCTTGAAATGTTGTGTAGGATGAAACGCTGGCAGCAGTGGAGCCCGTCTCAGTGAGGCGCGGCATGCACACAGTCAGGTCAATTCACTTCTGCTTAAAATAAACCTCCATTCACTTCCGTCAGTATAGTGCGTACATGCCATACAGCACTGCATGTGCCTTTATTGCACTAAAAACACAATACACCTATGCAGTTTAGTTGGTCTCACAGCTATTGTCCTTTTTCACAAGGAATATCATAAATAATCAACACACTGGTGACTACACCATCATGTCAATCAAGGCCTACCTGCAGCTCAAACAGTAAACCGTGGCTCTAGCAAAACCAAAGTCATGGGATTGATTCCCAGGGAATGCATGAACTGAAAAAATGGCATAGCTTGTAAATACTACCTTTTAGTTACTGCTCACCAAGGCTGTATCTATTTGATCCAAACAATAATATTCTGAAATATTATTACAGTTTAAAGTATTTTTCTAGTTTTCAATTTTAATATATTTTGAAATTGTAAATTATTCCCATTTCATGTCACACAATCCTGCAGAAATCATTCTGATATGCTGATTTGCTACTCAAGTAATATTTTGGATTGCTTCATACTTTTGTGGAAACCAAGGGATTCTTCAGGATTCTTTAATGGACAAATTTAAAAGGACAGCATTAATTTGAAATGGAAAGATTTTGTTACATTAGAACATGCCTTTATTGTCACTGACCAATTTAAAGCATCCTTGCTGAATAAAAGTAAAAAAAAAAAGGTAACACTTTACTTAAAGCCTTTATGTATAATGCATTATAAATGTTATTAAGGGCTATAATGCATTATAATTTGAGAATATCTTGTCATAAATAATGATTACCAAATTTAAAATGCATAATGTAACAATGACCTGACAAGTGTTATAAAGTATTAACTGTGGTTACAATTATTCATGAGACTATACAATGCATTATAAGGTGAATTACAATTTGGCTAAATGCATCTGCCAAATGCAAAAATATCAAATGGTAATGTCAAAAGCTGCTTTGACTTAGTTGTGTGAATTAAGCCCTATTCGGACAGTAATTGTTTCTCATGGGGACGAAAGTGTACAAGGGGTAGTCTGTGATTTAATTGCCGTCCAAATCCAGGATGTCTGTGTTCTTCTCTCAACACCCCCGTAAAAAACCCCGGCCAAATTACCTACGGTTTTTCACAAACACTGGGGTTGTATGGTAATTGAATTACCTTCTGAACCCACATCTTTCAGTTTACAAGAAGTAGTCAATTGAGAATTCAGTGCTTAACCCCTTTTTGAGCATTCCAGAAGGCAAGGTACGTAAGATACGTTAAATTTGTACTTCGGTGTAATTTGCATACATATTTCTGAAATTCTGGAAAGTATTTAAAAGAACAATACTTCATAACTGCTCACAACGACTGGGAACAGAAAGAGAAGAAAAGCACGTAAACATTCGGAATGGGTCTTTATTATGGCAGCAGCAGGTATGCAATACAGTTTGTGTATTAAAATGTGTATTAAAAACGGATATAAAAGCTTATTTATATTTATAACTGAAGTGCATCTTTTTAAACAGGAGATTTAAATAATCAAAAAATAAATAGGATTATATATTATAAAATATGCTTAGTACAATAAGAATAAATTTAACTAAGTATTTAAAATGTATTTTACATAATAAGAATACATTTTGTAAATAAAATAAATATTTACAGCAGACAATTATGTGACTGGTAACATGAGCAGTGCTTACTTAGGTTCGTAGGATCACAGAACTCACTCCTCCACTGTGAATTGATCACCATCCGAAACAATTACCATCCGAATTGGGCTTTAGTGTTAATTTTGTTAATGAACTATGATGAAAAACATCCATTGATGAGCTTTTTTCCCATGACTAAGACAAGACGAAGATGAGACGACAATAAGGACAATAACGATAACTAAGACTATACCAACCTGCAATTTTGTTAATGAAATAAGACGAGACTAAAATTAATTCAAAATCTAAAAACTTTACCAAAAACATTAAAAACGTTTACCAAAAAAAGTTAAATAAAGACTAAGATCATTAAAAATGGCTGACATTCTCAGGAGTGATGATATTACTGCACAGAGGTCAAAGTGGTGCGAAGTGCTCTTTGGCTATTACCTTTTAGTTAAAATATTTTATCTGCTTAGAAAAATCACTACTGCTTATTTTGTGTCACCATACTTCCTTGTGTAACTACTCATGTAACTGTCTTTAAATAGGGAAAACGTGGAAGTGTTTGGTGACTTCTAATTTCATCCATGTTTGGATCCTAAGGAATGAATGGTATTAGGGCTGAAACGATTCCTCGAGTAACTTGAGTAACTCCATTACAAAAAATAATCGAGGCAAATTCCTCTGCTTTGAAGCATCTTTTAATTTATTTTATACCTCCCACCAGGTTGTTTCGCAATTATTTTTTTTATGTGACAACGCATTTAGGTTACCCCCAAAGCGGAAGGAGACACAAGGAGTCAGCAGTGTTTTGATTTGAGGGCGTGGGCAAACGTAAAGAGAACGTCGTGGCGTGTGTCCATTGCAAGATAGAGCCAGCATACCACAACCAGGGCCCTATGATTTCCGCAATGCAGAAAACGCGGAGGGAATCGCGGAATCCAGTCATAAAAACTGAATTTAAAGTTTAACGCGGAATGGCACGGAAATTTGCCAAATTTTGAATGAATAAATCAATAATAGGTCATTGCACTTCATTGCTTCATTGCACATCAAAGCACGATATGGACTAATATCTGTAAATATTAAGCCGGAACATTCTATTTAAATATGAATCCTGCATGTTCTGAGTGTCTCTGTTAATGAATGGAGCAGAAGCGCTTCTTCATTCATTAAACACACTGAAGCGCGCGTGACGCTCCGGTGATTTCAGCGTCTGCTGTCTCACTAAATAAGACGTGAACACATGAACAACATCTCCAGAACTGCTCTGACAGTCACTTCATGAGCATTTGACCATTTGATTTGAGTAAAACTAGCGTTGCATCCATAGACTGTAAAAAAAATATGGACGTAGTGTCCGTGATGTCACCATAGACTCCTTAATAGCGGTTTTGAAGCTCAAAGTGTGCAGAGCGGGCCGTCCACATCTTGGCAGCGCGTCACCGGGCGACTCTCCCAGATAATCGAAAATGGGCAAAAAGGCAGGAGCTGATTGCTGAAGCCACGCCCACCTAGCGCGACGGCATTGTAAGCAGCGGCAATCCACATGTCACTCAAAGATGTCACTCAATAAAGATGTCTGCAGCCTTAGTCTGCGCTGATCTTCATTTAGACACGTGTCATTAAAATGAACTTTAACTCAGTGAATACTCAACGAAGAGACACTGTCCTGTTCTATAGATACTGTATATCTATAGAAAGCCTGACGTCTACTTTTAAACTAAACAAGTGCCGCCGAAAACAGATATTCTGTGATAAAGTAATCCATATGAAAACAACACGTTTTTCACGTCTCCCATGTCTCCCTGTTTTACTGAAGCGTGCAGCTTGAATATGCCCACACAACAGAAGACAACGCAGCGAGACTGTTCTTCAAGTTTTTATTTCACTATTTGCTTCGCGATGAGAGGGATAAGACATAATTCAACCCAAAAAGATGTGATGTGGATTACCTCAGGATTTGAGATTTGGATTTCCTCAGAAAAAAAGAATGAAGCACTTTATTCAGCAGAGATCATAATCATGAGTAATCCCTATATATATATATATATATATATATATATATATATATATATATATATATATATATATATATATATATATATATATATATACTTGTACTAGTTTTCACGTAACGTGTATACATTTTACTAGTTAGACTTTTCCAAACTATTATTCCTGACTAAGTTTATAATCAAGTGAAACATAATGTATATTGTCATTCCTTAATTACTTATTTGTATTTTTTTATTCTTTTATGTGTTTTTTGTTCTGTTGTTGTCATTTTGTTGCACTGCGGAGCATCTGTCACGAAAACAAATTCCTTGTATGTGTAAACATACTTGGCAATAAAGCTCATTCTCATTCTGATACTATACCATTCTAAAGCTGGATGTAAATAATATAAATGTAACAAATAAATGTAACTTTAACAAATGTAACAAACAATGCTGTTTTTTCAATTTATCCCAAAAAACCCTGAAAATATGACTTTTACCAACAAAAAGTGTCTTAGTGTCATGATTCTGCCTTCATGTCCTGACTTTCCTCTAGTCTTGAGGCAGGATCATGACAGACCCGTGTTTTGTGTTGTCTCGTTTCCCTTGTCCCGCCCCCTTGTTATCCTAGATTGTTCATTATTGTCTTACCTGTGCCACCTGTTGTGTCTTGATTAGTCTTCCTACTTATACCCCCTAGTGTTCTCTGTCTGTTGCGGTTCATTGTGATTGTTTCCGAGAGAGATTTTGTATCATTGTTACCCCTTGAAGAAGTCATTGTATTACCCGTGAGTCTTTGTCTGTAGTTAGTGTTCTAGTGTTTAGAGTCTTTGTTTATCGTGTCAACCCAGTCTTGTTAGGTTATCTAGTTTCTGCCGTAGTCGTTGTTTTCCCCCTCGTGGGTTTTGTTTTCCCCTTTTTGTCTTTAATAAACCGTTGTGTTGTACATCCTGTCTGCAATTGAGTTCATCCCCTACCCCCCCTCATGACACTTAGGAAATTTAAATCAATATATTGTTTTCTGTATGTGAGTAAACAAGATGATTTTCACATAATTTAGAAAGAAAATTCTAGGCTACAAGCTCCAGTTCCCAAAAGTCGTGGGAACCAATGTTCTGTATGTGTTTTATGGTTAAGCAACAAAGTCATAGTCAATAATAATATTTTTGATATGAGATTTCACTGAAGGCTGACTTTTTTTAAAATAAAATGGAATGTTGTCATGGTCGATAGACCATTCTAGACAAATATAATCTATTTTATGACCCCCCCCCCCCAAAATAACAATTGACATTAATTTAAGCTTAATATTAAAGGGGGGGGGGGAATGCTCGTTTTCACTCAATATCCTGTTAATCTTGAGTACCTATAGAGTAGTACTGCATCCTTCATAACTCCAAAAAGTCTTTAGTTTTATTATATTCATAAGAGAAAGATAGTCTGTACCGATTTTTAGCGCGAGTAGGCTTTTGTGTTGAGAGCGTTTGGAAGCTGTGACTTTACCGTGAGGAGAAAACCCTCATCCAAAACAAACCATGGCTAACAGTCAGATTCAGCGTATATTTATGATCCAGAATCAGATCCCGAGGCTGAAACTGACGGAGAGCAGCAGCAGCAACGACTCGCTCCGAGCGGGGCTCGAACCCGGGTCTCCGGCATGGGAGGCTGACGCACTAACAAGGAGGCAGAGATATTTGAAGCAGTTTTACTCACCGCCTGCGGTTCCAACACACGATCGTGACCCTCTTTCCTTGGGATTGCATCATCCTTAAGAAATAAACGATACGCAAATCCGTCGTCAAACTGGGCCTTGTTTGTAAAACAAGCATCTTCGAAATGCAGGGAACAAACAAAAACACTTGCACAACTCCGTTGATGCTCTGTAAAAATAAACTCCATCCACTGGTCCCTTAATGCTGTTTCTCTTTTGGTAATCTGTGCAGGGTTGTCTTGCCCTGGCAACAAAAAAACTCCTTTTGTGACATTTTGCGACGCTCTCACTCTGATCAGTGAAGTCTGTTGTGCTCTCAGTGCTCTGCTATACGGGAGCGCGCTCTTCCGGGAGAAGTGCCTCAGGACCCATATAAGGAAATTCCGCTCCATCTAACGTCACACAGAGCCATACTCGAAAAAAACTTTCCGAAACTTGTGACAAACCGGATGGAGTATTTTGGGAACAAAAATACTCCTTCAAACGTACAACTTAATTTTTGAAACTTTGTCCATGTTTAGCATGGGAATCCAACTCTTTAACAGTGTAAAAAACTCAGTATGCATGAAATAGCATTTCACCCCCCCTTTAATTAAAATTTTAATATGGCAGAAATAATTTAAGAAAACCAGTATTTAATACTGTAGTACAACAGTAAAATCTAACTACTATTTAAGTTTTAATTTCTTTGTTTACAGATTTTAAAATATGAAACATGTCCAGAAAAACTCCAAACATGTTCTCTCTGGTGAACTGTAATAATCCACACTGCGAGTGTTGGTTTCAGCACGGAAAATGCATTCATGTTTCTCCCGTGTGTAGGGAAGAGTGGAGCACAACACAACACGTTTTTTTTAGCTAAGCATAAGAAGTGAACCAGAACAATCACATACAGTTTAGAGATTAAAATAATTGTGAAATAGTTAAAAATAATGAACGGATGTGTCTGATTTTGTGTCTAAACACTAAATCCAAGATGGCAAATTTACTTCAGTCAAAAATTTACATTTGCAATGATTAAATAGATATTCAGCAACATTTTCAAAAGATTTTGAACTTTGGCACAGTTTTTGAAAGTGAAAGTGAAAGTGAAAGTGAAGTGACATTCAGCCAAGTATGGTGACCCATACTCAGAATTTGTGCTCTGCATTTAACCCATCCGAAATGCACACACACAGAGCAGTGAACACACACACACACACTGTGAGCACACACCTGGAGCAGTGGGCAGCCATTTATGCTGCGGCGCCCGGGGAGCAGTTGGGGGTTCGGTGCCTTGCTCAAGGGCACCTAAGTCGTGGTATTGAAGGTGGAGAGAGAGCTGTTCATGCACTCCCCCCACCCACAATTCCATCCGGCCCGAGACGAGAACTCACAACCCTTCGATTGGGAGTCCAACCCATCTCTATATAGAGATGATAAGGTAAGGAAATAATACAAATTTCTGTCAATTTAGTTGTGTGAAATGTTTAAATCTTGTAGTGTTACAGTTAACCTCACATTTGTTGTTAAATGAATTGAACATAGCCTATCTGAAGTTTCCGTAACATTTAAAGTTTCTGGTGTATGCGGTCTCATGCAGAATACAGCACACTGAAGTAAGCGAGTTTCTTCTCATTAATAATGCTGACCGATCAAGCTTTTTAAAAATGACGTCGCTCTGAAACCCACACTGTTACTGAAGCTTGTTCGCATGTTTTAAATTACGGATGTAATTGCGATAAAAAAAAAACGCACTAAGAACATAGCAATTCTTTAATTAATGTTGGTATGCTATATCGTGCAGCCCTGGACTGAACTGTGTGAGTGTGTGTGTCACTGAAACACAAATTTAGCTGCAGCCATGTGACCCACAGTGTGAAAACCCCTGCTTAAAGGGACAGTTGATGGTCATCACTGCTCATTAGAAAGCTCATAATACTCAACTTTGTTGCATTGCCAGAGGTCGTTGTTGCTCATGTCACCTCCGACTCTTGTTAAGCTCAATGACGTCCAGTTGCTTTGTCACAATAGATCAGTATCAGTATGAAAAAGGCTGTAATGAGAAGACATGATTGCTGTCAGTACTACCACAGTTTACACTTACCAAGCACTAAATGCAACAAACAGCTGGCTTTAGAGAGCAGGTGAAATAATACAGAGACTGGCCAAATAACTGTGTAACCTTCTGTGTAAGTGCAACTATGCAGTCATTTGAAAGCCTGACCCTATTAAAGGGTTAGTTTACCCAAAAATGAAAATAAGGCTGTGTTTTACTCACCCCCATGGCATTCTAGTTGTATATGACATGTATATGATGGAGTTATATTACAAATTGTCTTTGATTTTCAAGCTGTTTAATGTTGCATGCATCAGTCCAAAAGAAGTGAGAAATTAGACATTGTACTTATAAAAACATTGTGCTGTAACTCAAACTTCTCTGCCTTCCAAAAACATTTTTTTTTAAAATATAAAATTAGGTGTTATTGATCTTGATTTATCACAGAAAGCTGTGTGAATAATGGGTTAACTGATTCACAGTCCTTTAGCATACTTAAAAACAATTATAAATGTTTTGCTATGTTGTTTCCAGTTAGTTTCTAATTAATTTAGTCTTAATGTAACCGTTAGAAGTAGAAGATGTTATTATTTAGCCACAAAGACACACCAAAGCAAATCAGTAAGATAAGCTTCTTCCAGTTTGTAAAGTGACATCAGTGCTATGGGGTGTCACGATTCTCCAAATCCTCGATTCGATTGCATTTTCGATTCTAAGGTCACGGTTCGATTCGATTCTCGATTTTTACATTTATTCTTTTTAAAGCACAGATTGTCATTCTTCAAACTAGACTTTTATGCAATATAATATCTGACCTTTGTTTGCAATGTACCACACTACATTGTCAAATTTAAAACTTTTATTAACAACATAATGTAACAATAACTTATATCTTTAGTCAATTGAAAACTTAAAATAAACTGCCATCCAGTTTCTCTGTTGTAAGTGCAGTCTTCTTCACAAAAGATGACATTCAAGTTCATAACAAAACAAAAAAAACAATAAAAAATTACTAAACTAACCTTCAAATATTACGATGTATCTATTTAAAAGATTAAAGATAAAACACTTGTTAAACACTTCACTGTCATTCATTTAGATTTATATATATATATATATATATATATGTATGTGTGTGTATGTGCATCATTACAGTCTGTAAAATATGTGTATCTCTTATTACAAGACTGCAATCACTAGCAATCAGAAGAATTCCAGTTAATCAAGTATCTACAAAAGATCTACTCTATAAACAATGCATTAAATTACATTAAAGACAAAAATAAATTAAACAAGCAAAAGAAATGATTACTCGCATGTATCTGGTCCACTGATGAAGTCATGGGTCAAGTCAAGTGAATTATTAATCATTTTCTAACAGGTGTCGAATACTGACTTTAGGAAAAGGGGAATAACCAATGACATTTGAGATAACAACTAAAACAGCAAGCCCCGCCCCACGACTGACAAAAATAAAATTGTTCGCGCGAGCAGAGGTGAGATGATCGAGCGCGAGGATGTGGGGAATGAGCATGCGCGCGCGGGCTTGTATTGCGCGCAGAGTACATGTCACGCGCGCGTCAGCATCAGTTGTATGCTCGGTTATTATGTCATTGATTTGCCGTCATACAACATGGGGGCGTGGCAGCATCGACGATTCCATTTTTTAATTCGAAGTTTGAGACTGTGACTTAATTTCGATCGATTTCGATTTAAAATCGAAATTGTGACACCCCTAATCAGTGCTGTTGTCTGTAAAGCAGTGGCTGCTGGTTGCTTGAGGAGCCGTGTGCTCTCCAGCTCACTGTAGGGAACAGATGGGTCTGAAGATGATGCATCAGCTCACGGCTCGCTCCTCACATTAAGGCATATTGTCTGGCAAGTGACCATGCCGTCTTAAGCAACCTGCTGAGAATAATATTAATAAAACCTTCATCAGATGTGTTTGAAAATTCTCTGTCTTGTGCACTAGATCAGGGGTTCCCAATCTTTACAGCCCACGACCCCAAAATTTTTCATTTTCTCATTACTTACATTTCAACATTAATCTTACCTAGTTAGTTGGGTGGGCAACATCCTGGAGTACAAAACTCCAACTTATTTTTAATTTATGAGTCAAATATGCTATGTCTAATCCTTTAAAAAAATTATTTGATTTCGGGAGTTCATCTTGCGGCCCCTTGTCGTGGTATTGTGACCCCCTGGTGGGCCCGACCCCTGCACTAGATAACAGACATGAAATCTGAAGATAACTGATAACTGATAACTCTGATGTGCAGTTATATCAGCTGTTGTACATATCGCTCATATAAAGGGATCGTGTCACAGGAATCAGAAAGGTTCTTTTGCTTGTGACTACGGCTGCGCGATTTAAATATTAGTCAATATCAATAATTATGACCATAAATGTCAAATATTTATTTATTTCAAGTTAAAGCTCAGGGTTTTGCTCTTAAATTGAAAGTTGTAGAAACCAGACCATTAATTTTCCTTAACAAAACAAATATTGTAATATAATGGTTTCTTTAGTTTCTGCATGTGATTCAATCAGCGTGATTCAAATAAGAACCCAGTTTGTGTTGCCTGATAATATTAATAATAATAATATTATTTTTTTGTCTCTCAGAAATACACATTTGATAGTAGCAGTAACTTTAATTAGGATGCAAATGTAAATTTATGTTCATTATCAAAATCAGTAACATCTTTAAAAGAAAATTGTAGCAAACTGATTTTATACGGTGATTTATTTTTTTTTTTTAATCATTAGTCTTCCAAAGAAGCAAATATTTAAATCATGATACACACAGTTAAAACCACACATAAAGCACACCTAAATACTATTGTAAAAACATAATTATATGGGTTTTGCGTATACAAGTACCCACAATTCTGACACAATTTGTAGATTAAAATGATTATTTGAACCTTCTGCCATTTGAACTTTGGTCCGAGAGGATAAATGCTCGGCTCTGCTTCAAATGAGTCGTTCATTTCTTCGCCTGACACTGAGGTTGGTAAATATATTAATAGTTTTGCCATGTCTAAAATACTTGGGGAATGTTAGAATTTCAAACAGAATCTTACAATGTCATTTTAAATGCCAAATTAGTAAAAACTGCTGCTTGCTTCCAGCAACACAAACAGCTTGTATTGTGTTTATTTAAATGTAGTATATACGCTACATCTTTAATTTGTTCTGGGGTTGTGCATTGCTTCCAACACATGAAGACATGAAGAGCTGTTGTGCTCATGAGGCCTTGAACTCTGGATCACATCCCAGTCGCATTAAAAATCTAATTAAAATGGCACAGGACAGAAAAGGCCCACAATTGACCAGCATGCATGCATATATTATAACATTTCTTTTACCGTCAAGATACACCCTCCCAACCATGCTGCATTCGAGCACAGGCAAAAACAGAAAGCATTCTGCAGAATACCCTGGGGCTTGAGTAAAGTTACTGAGTGAGGACATTAAAGGGTTAATATTCACAAAACAATCACAAACACATTGTCCCTCTGTAACATAGCTGTGCTGCATGTGTTTCTATAGTAAGAAGTGTCATGATGCCAGGATGTGCTCACCTACGGTGCTTTTGTTGTGAGCATCGCTCCAGAACTGACATCATTACCTGCTGTTCATGATCTGCACGAGCTGTTCATTTGTTGCAGTCTTGAGTGATGCAGCACTTCTTTTTGTGACATAGCAGTGCCCTTCACACTGTTGGTTGCCTCTGCTGTTTTCTACGTAAAAAGAGTAATATGCTGAGATTGATTCGTATTTTCTCACAGTCGTGCCTTGTCCTTGAGTAGCACAGCTCTGGTCATGTTGAACATTTCAGTAGTATCTTTCTGTCAGTGTCATAAAGACCTTTTACACATCCATCCATCCTTTATATTAGAAAAATGTTTGTCATGTTTGTCAGTGTTTCCCAACCTTTTTCCAGGGGACCCCTATTTAATTCCTGCTGTCAAGCGATTAATTGCGATTAATCGCATACAAACAGTTTGTGTGTGTTCTGTGTATATTTATTATGTATATTTAAATACACACACGTACAGTATATATTTAGAAAATATTTACATGTCTGTTTTATATGTATATAATATATATTATAAATAAATATATTTAATATATAAACAACATATAATTCTGAAATATATACAAGCATATGTGTGTATTTATATATAAATTATAAATAAACACAGCATATACACACATACGTTATGTAAACAAAATTGTAATTTTGGATGCGATTAATCATTTGACAACACTAGTTTTAACATTCAAATTTTAAATTTCATAATAAATTAAAATAAAATAAAAAATATATAATCATAATTAAATTGTAAATTTTTTAATTACTGCAACAACAGCAGAAACATTGAAATAAAGACATTAACCAAGATGGCCAGATTTTACCTGAAAAATTTTATAAAAGGTAGCTTGGTTGGAGACCTCACATTTCAGACTTGATTTGTAAGAAAAGGGATATGAATCAAAATTATGATTTTAGGTGTTTTATCTGCTCTATTAATAATTCTAGATAGCTTATTATCCAAACTGTTTAGGTTTTTAGACAGACATTTACTCACTTTACACCAACCTGTTAAACTTTGCATTGGTTTGAACAAAAACAGCAGACGGGCCAAATGGAAATGCAAATCCCCTTGCAATCTTCAGCGACCCCCGGGTTTGGGAACCACTGTTAGATTATTAAAATGTTCTTCCCACTCACTGAAAGTTTTTCTTTGGCTCTCCCTTATTAGTCAAGGGTGTTCTTTGATTTCTGTGGGAGAATGTGAATGTGAATGGGATGAAATAAATGTACATGTTACAAATCAAATAAAGTAATTCTGCAGGTTTAGGATGGGATGTTTATCTCTACAGATCCACAGGGTACCTGCTCCTCTGAGGAACTGGTGTAATGCTCTCAGAAGATGAGCCTGTCACCATGTGGTGGGCATTTGAGTGGCTTTTGGCTGCTGCGTATAATTTGAATGCAGACTGAATGAGGACTAATCTCTTCTTCCACTTCTTGCTGTGTTTGTCAACATTCTTGTATAAAGGATCCAGTCTGTGGACACGCAGAATAAACCCATGATCCTCAGCCTGGGTACAGCACTACTCTCTGTGCTGCACCGTCAGTGGCTCTTCTATTCTTTGGCCCTCGCTTGACTGCAGACACCATCCATCATTATACAGATACTGTAGCTTTTGTTCTTGGCATTGGTTTATGCTACTCTCTCTCAAGCCCTACAAGTGCATGCATAAAGCATTTCTTGTTCCTCCACCACACTGTCATGAGAGCAGACCAACATCAACTAGAAGAATTTTGTCTTTATATTCATCAACCTTATCAAACACAAAACAGGTAAACATTACAAAATCTTGCTGGCTAGTGCAATCTGTAACCTTAAAATAAGCTAACCTTATATTAGCTGCCTACTGTCGTAAACAGGGATATGATAAATTGGTTTTTGGCAATCTGCATGGGCTCTACACCTGCATGCCGGTCTGATAATATCTTCCATCTGTGGTGAAAGCATTGGTTCGCATTAATAACTAATAAAACGTTTTTTTTTCCTCTTCTTTATGCTATGCATCCAGGTGAAGTAAAAAAAAAAAAAAAAGTAAAATGTTTTCCTTTTGTGCAAAGGTGGCCCCAATGACAATCCTTCCTCTCAGACAGAGACAGACTTGATTATGCATCTTTCTCATTTCACACGCAGGCAGGTTAGCCAGTCATAACTGATGTCATTTACATGTAGAAGTCTTGGAAGTACACCAGCAAAAGCAGTCTGTGTAGACTATGATCATGGACACTAAACTGCTACAGTTACAGTAACATTATGAATGGGGAAAAAATGTTATGTGAGACAAAATGTTTCAGTAGTTTTGAAGCCTGTCTTTCAAATAAATTTATGTTGACATAAATTTGCATCAGAAATTGTAACAGGTCCCAGGATGAAGTACTTTTGATTGTATTTGCACCCCACGTTCACATAATGTGTCTCACAGCCTTGAGAGACTTGGTTCCTCCTAGAAAGTATGTGTGAACACCATAGACTGCTTCTAAAAAGCTGCTTTTTGCTTTCTGCTTCATTGCTTTCTTGCTGTAACTAAAGTGTATGCAGATATAATTTTCTGTTGGAGCTCAAACAGACATTTGGAGAGATAAAAAAAAAAATACTGAAAAATGCAAAGGATATTCCTGCACGTAAGATGCTTCACATTAGCAACTTTACCCGAAAACCCTGCTTGAATTATTATTCATGAAGTCAAATATAAAACAGTCTGGCAGACTTTTGACTGTTTGCATGATGTCTAGTTCACATTGTAGCTTTTTCTAGCCATTCTGGACAAGGACAGGACAGGACAGGATGTGTGGCCAAGTATGGTGCCCCATGCTTGGAATATTTGCTCTGCATTTAACCCATCCAAGAGCACACACACAGCAGTGAGCAGTGTACAAACTTTGTTTTCACTTCATGGTCAGAAATGCTTTTTGGCCAAGAATAATACTGTATGCATAGTATTGATGCATTTCACAGCTATAAATCTGAAATGAGAGTTCTGGGCATATATTTTTTTCTAATGCACAACAACCATGGCACACACATGATTTTTATACTATTTTGACACGCCAACTCATTAAAAATACAATATTTAATTTAATTTTAATTCTGAGATCTACAAAAATGATGCTTAAGTGTTAGATGAAGGCAAGGTGACCTGAATGTTAAAACTGGTGGATAAGCATGCACAATTAAATATCTAATATCTGCTGATTTAGGCCTATATGTACAATACTTACTGAAATGATAAATAACAAATCACTGATATTAGCTGATGAATTATATGGCAACAATATATATTGCATCCCTAAACCTCAGCATCCTCTGATTGTGTTTATGAAGCATTAGCATGCGCTTTCAACACTTTGAATTATTGATTCCAGTTGAAATCATACTGAGGTGATGGATTTCTCACAGGAGGTCTTTGAATTTCTGCCTAGAGCCAGGCATGTTTGAAGGAATCTCCATCATTATTCCAGAGCCGTTATTATCATAAACCACCTCAAGACAGCCAGAGTTGTGCACCAAAGTCTTATTGCGTTAAAAAGTGGAATCTTATTTGGCCGTTTCTCCAGTAACTCATACTGTATGCATGCCTCAGAGACAGTGCTGCATTGTTGTTTGCTAAAGTGTGGTTTGGAGAGCTCATCTACAGCTCGTGCTGCTAATATTCAGGTTTTCATCCTTGGAGTCACCCAGGATGTCACCCTGTCTCCGGTGGGCAGCTAGGCCTGTCGCGATTAGTCGATAAATTAATTAATCGCTCGATAAAAAAAAAAAATAGCTCTAACTTTTTCGTCCGGGATAATTTCATTTGTACATTTTTATTTACAAAAATGTAACACGTCATGATGTGGGCTAGTGTGGAGCGCAACCTGTAGACAGCCCGTGGTAGAAAACACCCTCTCTGATGGCACAGACGTCCCGGGAATAGAGAGATAACAAGGACATTTCAGCAATGGGTTTCCACCAACGAAAAACCCTTGCTGTAACTCTGTTACAAGATACATTTACGAAAAAAGTAAAAAAAACGCTGCAGTGTTTAGGAGCAGTCCATTTTTCAAAAACATCGGGGAATTTCACCCTGAAGGAAGCTGATTGGTTGGTTCTTTTCACATGACCTGGTGCACTGTTTTTTAACTAGATGTGATGCGGACGCGCCTGGAAAAAATGAGCGCGTCTCTTCCATTATGAGCGCACATACAGCATTTGAAATAACGAACTTGAGCACAAAAAAAGACGCGATATGTGAACGGCCCCTTCATCAGTCAAAATGTTTACTTTCGATTAACAGTTAAACGGTCAATATGAGCACCCCTATATCATATACACATAAAATACAGAAAATACAAAATTAATTAATTTTAAGCCCCACAAAGTCAACATGTTGGTATTTCTTGCTCGGAATCTGCCATAAAATTAAATAAAAGTTTATTGATCTTTAGAAAGGTTTACCTGCCTTATTATGCCATTATCATTATATGTTGAAACATTATATAGTTAAAACCGGTCTTAGAACGACAATAATATCGTCTATCGTGATAATTTCTTGGACAATTTATCGTCAAGCAAAATGTGTTATCGTGACAGGCCTGTGGGCAGCTCACATTGGCTGTCTGAAATAGAAATGAATCGATCTCAACATTAGCTCACTTCAGAATGGGAGGAGCATCTCCTCTCCCGTTCTCTCTCTCTCTCTCTCTGTGTCTCTCCCTGACTCGACCAGTCACTGACGTGTTGCTTCCAGGGAAACTCGCTCTGAATCCAAACACTCTGGCGAGTGATGTGGGAGAGAGCAGCGCCGCTCATGTGTTGAAGGCAGGGACGATTGTGCACCGTCTGTGTTGCTCGTCTGTCCGCTTTCCCGCTTCTCCTTTCCTCCTCACACATCCCTCCGGATCAAGCTCGCTCTCCTCTCTGGAACCGTGTGCATGTGAAAGGGCTTTAATCGGAGGAGATGATTGGGGTAAACAGCGTTCAGGGGACGGGGAAGGTCCGCATGCGGGCCAGCGGCTCCGTCAAGTACGGCAGGGAGGAGCCGGTCAGGCGTCAGCCCCAGCACCGCTCCAAGTCTCTCAAAGTGTCCAGTTCTGCTGAATTCAACAGTGGACTGCCCAAAAAGGAGAAGGTAACGAGCCTGTGGTGTTTGTGTGCCTGGAATGGAGATGATTTTTCTTTGGCATTGTGATGTTGTTGGGATTTTTGGATCTCACTGCTGATATGATCTTGCATGCAGACTAAATATCTTCATGTAACGCTGTTATTAAGTGCTGCTCTGGTGTTATAATACTCACACTCAACAAAATGCTGGATTTCCCTGTGAATGAGACGTGTCCATGTCCTTACGTTGGATTTATGTCTTTACCTTTGTCTTTTTAGCTGGCAGCCTTCTTTAAGTGATGGATGGTTTGATGATGGCTTTTTTGTTGTTTGCTCCAGTTATTAAATGAAATGCATGCTGTTATTGTGAAGGCATTTACGTGTCACCTTGACCCGGGGTTAACGGCGTCTGTCTGTTTTATTGACCACTGTGTTTGATTTATGATTCACAGAGATTGTTGATGCCAGTGTTGTAGCCTCTCCAGTGTTGTGTAAACACATCAGTGTAGTGTGTGTGTGTGTGTGTGTGTGTGTGTGTGTGTCCAGCGGGCGGTATCCACTGACAGAGGAACATGGCTTTGTGTTTCTACACCTATGGACATTGACACTTTTCACTTTGAGTCAACTATAATTGGAAAATGACTGCACACATATGTAGTAAACGAATGGTTGCATTGGTTGCAATTTATTTAAAGGAAACTGACGATTTGGGTGGATTTAGAGGCTTAAATGATATGACTTGGAATATGTGCAGATTGGAATTTATTGGTGTATGTGACCATTTTTAACTTTATAGGTTGTGTTTAATACTTATTCAGATTAATTTATAGAGAAATAAATGTGAGAAACCGTGTGGTTTACTTCACAACCAATTTCTTTTGTTTTTGTCAGTAATTTTAAGTTGAATTGAATTTCTATGTAATTAACATCATTAAACAGAAAGACAAAATAATGTTTTCAAGCAGGTTTCGATGTTCATTGGCTGGGTCAGTAGTTGTGCCTCTCGGACGGATCGGTGTTTTTAAAGCACCACATTGTTTACACTCTTCAGGAAATCAGTCTACTTATTTTTATCATTTTAAATATCAAGTAAAGCTCTTATATTCATGATTACTAATAACTGTTTCGCCCATCGATATTCCCTTACAGTACAGTATACACTAGTCTTTGGCACAGACTAGAATATTATCCACTAGGCCACATGCACATCTGTATTATTAGACATACAGCAGCAGCAGAGCAACACACAGCAAATTCTGGACGAGGCTAGATTTCAAAGCGTTTTCCTGTTAACTCTACAATGGAATGGAATTTCAAGTTTTGTTAGTGAAGTAAACACTGCTTTAGATATGTCATGTAATTATTCAAATAAACCATCATAATGAATTAAGAGCAGAATGTTTTCTGTTTTTTGTCAGTTTTATTGTTTGATTAATTTTAGCAGATACATCTAATTGCAAAGATTTAATATCATGATGTATTTCAGATTTTGCCTGCCTGTTTATGCTTATCTAAGACTAAAGTGAGTGGTTTGGCCCTGACATCGCACCACGATTACGTTTTGATCATTCTCTTGTTCACACAGATCACATGTGCACTTAAAAGCGTTCAAAATCAGCCATCTGTCAGAAAGAAAGCACAGACTGGTGTCATAAAATTCTCTCGTATGTATTAACACAAACGAGCTGTGATCTCTCGTGTGTCATGCAACAGCTTCCCGTAACATCAACTGATGTGTGTTTAGTGTTAGGAGACGGTGACTGCTGTTGCTTCATGTGAGAAGTATGTATCAGATGACCGCTGAGAGTATGTCTGTCTGTTTTATCGAGCATGCTCATGAATGTACTGAAGCCCTATTTGTCTGTCATATGACACTTGCGCAGATGTATAGTGTGCTTCTTAACATCTGCATGTGGTCTGTGTGTAATAGCCGTACTGAGATTTCTGCATTTTGATGTGTGGTTTGACCTTTCACTCAGGAATCAGGGTGTGTATTTGCATAAATAGTGCAAATAGATTGTGTGACATTTTCACAATGAATTTTACTGATGGCACTGCATGAGAAAGCTTCATTAGTCCAGAAGAGACAGTGTTTCTTCATAAGTCATGATTCTATGGTGATTGACTTCAGTGAGATATTAAATAAAAAGCACAAGCGCTGATCTGGTACGTTTTCCACAGCAATGAAGTTACAGCCATACCTCACATTTGAAGAACCGTTATTTAAGGAGGTTGAATAATTAATTGTGTTTTAGGTGAACATGAATTCTACCATACTAATCTTTGTCTTTTTTCTGTTTTTTCCCCATGCAGTCGTTGTATAACTCCATCAAAAACGAGAAGCTGGAATGGGCAGTGTAAGTACTAATGCATTCACCACCATTGCTCTTTTTTAAAACAGAAATGAAAGGTAAACAGGAAATTCTAGAGGAAAAAGCAGGATATTAGGATCAGACTGGATTCTGGATTCAAGCCAGCATTCCCATGAGCACATGCAATATTCACTGTCCCACAGATCATACGCCATCTTCTCTTCATCAAATTATGGTTTTATTTTTACCTTGGCATTGGTTCCCACCACACACAAATGCACAATAAACACACGGTCCAATTAAGGTCCAAAAAGTGTGTGTGATAGTGCGCCTTTGAGTCAAATGATTAGATTGGTGGCATTTGAGACATGAGCTGTAATTATGATCTTGAAAACACGACATTAGACTGACAATGTGCTTCTCTGATAACAGTCATAGAACCAGACACAGTCCCATTGTGCCAAATTACAGCACGCCCTCGCCAACTCTCTGCACCAACCGCAAACCACATCTGAACCTCAAGCTAATCTCTTGCTGTAACATTTAGAACGCTGTAGTTATTTGCAGATTTAATAATAATTAATATCATGTTTGAATATATTGTTTTTCAAAGCAGTATGAAGCCATGGATTACAGTGATTTTAGAACAGCTAAAAATTGTATTTACCCAGAGAACAGTGAGTGTTCTGGGTAAATACATTTTAAACTTTGTCAACAAGATTCTGTCAATCACCACCAGTGTTTGGAATAACGGCGTTTAAAAGAACGGCGTTAGGTAACAAATTTATTTTTTCAGTAATGGGGTAATCTAACTAATTACTTTTCTCTAACTAATTACTATTCTCTGACATATAGCAACTTTTTTTTTTTTTTTTTTGTACAGTAAAACAAATAGTTACTTTCCCTGGTAACGAGTTACTTTTATTATATAGTATTTCCGTTACTAACTCAGTTACTTTTTGGAACAAGTAGTGGGTAACTATAACTAATTACTTTTTTAAAGTAACGTTCCCAACAGTGATCACCACTGAAAATATATGTTTGAAAATAGGTTTGAACAATTTGTGGTTGTAAAAGTAAACATTAAAATGTATAATATTTTGAAATACACCACTTTCATATACATATAAACCTGTTAATCTCTCTCTCCCAAACACAAAGAATAAAAAAAAAAAAAAAAAGGACGAAAAAAAGAAAAGTATTTTTTTCTGTTGTCAATATTGTCCAAATTTTATATTGAACCTGGAATATTTCTTTAAATCAAAGCTAAGTTCTTTTTCAGCAATTCCCAAGCAACACACACAGCAGTAATACTGATTTAATGAGGTTACAGGTGTGCGTTTATGAGGTTTTTTTTTACAATGGCTTTGAGCACAATTTGATAAATTCACTGTCCAGCCAGAAAACTAACATTTTCAACCACCTACTGGCCAATAAATCTTATTAAAGATTGAAATAACGTGAGTAATTATAGTAGATGTCAAGTCGTGAGAGTGGTCCCTTTAGATTTCTATAGCCCAATGTTCCAAGCTAATTCACTAATCAAGTCTTCTGTGAAGACAAATGGCGCTGTTTCTTGGCAGTGTTTTTGCATATTAAAGTGACCTCCGAACAATGCCATGAGAGCCGCTTTCCTCTTTTTAACCAAAATAGTGCCTTTTAGAAACAGCATAACATATTTCCACAGACTTGAGAGCTGGACAGTAACATAACTGGCTACATAACCTCCCAACCAGGAGCATCGGGTGGAGCGTTAGGATGATTTTAAGGGCTGGAGCCGATGGGGCACAAACAGGGGTGTCCAAGTGCATACACCCATCCACCCTCATCCGTTCCAGTGGATCTATAGAGGGGCCAAGTGCAATATACGATCACAAGGCCCGTAATTTACATAGCATAACAAACATAGCATGTGGTCTTTGTTTATAAGTCTTATGCGTTTTGAGAACATATTTAAACATACAAGTCATTTTATTACATATATAGACATTGTTTTGAGATAAAATGGACAGAAGTGTTAGGTGCGACTTTCATTTCTGTGGTATTGAAGGTTCCAGTTATTCAGTCTTTAAATGTGAAATAAAGGGCCCTATATTTTCTGCGATGCTGCAAACGCGGAAGGAATCCAGTCATACAAATTGAATTTACTGTATAACGCGGAATGTCACGGAATTTGTCAAACTTTGGATGAATTAATCAAAAGTAGGTAATTACACTTAAATCAAATTGTGATATAGACTAGTATGTGTAAATAGTAAGCCACAAAAAGAGATTTGAATGAATGTGAATGAATTGGAGCAGACACGCGGTTTTGTTTACTTCATACATACTGAAGTGTGCGTGACGCTTACGGTGATTTCAGCCTTTGCCGTCTCACTAAATGAAGACATAAGTACATGAACAACATCCCTAAAACTGCTCTGAGAGTCTCTTCATGAACATTTGACCATTTCATTTGAGTAAAACTGAATACACACACAGAAATGTAAAGATATTCACATCAACCTGTCAAAATAAACTTTTGTAAAATAAAAAATAAGGAATAATCACACATTTGTACCATGTTTTAATTTGAATGTTTGCCAAGAAAGGTTGGTTGACTTTTCAATAATTAAAAGATACATTTAATTGTTTTATGCCTTCATTTGATAATCAGAAAAATTTAAATACACAACACTGAATTTCTGAGGTAAATAAAAACGTTTCATAAGGTTACTGTAAGAATAAATTGGAATAAAAATGTATTGTTTATGCATTTAAAAAATTAGACATGCTAAAACACAGAATTTGATTACAATAAACATGGTCAGAAAAAAATAAAACAAGACCCAAAACTTGTCATTTGTGTTGTCATTTTCTCCTGATAACCCCGAAAAGAACTTAAATTACGTACAGATAAGAGCAACACATCAGTCGAATCTGTAAAGGGTCTACTTTTATTCGTATACACATAACAACAAAACGTTGTGCACTTATAAAATAAAGAAAACAAAATGCTCTGTCTGCAGCCTTAGTCTTCGCTGATCTTCATTTAGACGTGTCATTAAAATGAACTGTAACTCAGTAAATACTCAACGAAGAGACATGAGACGGTCGCATCGCGCATCCTGTGACAAATTTGCCGCATCTTTGCACACAAGTTATCAATCAATAGTACATTTCTATTTAAGTCCAACAGTTTAACACTAATATTGGACATAAAAGAACATGTTAAATATAAAGTATTCAAAACAGGTAAGTTCATATATTTGGAGTAAAGTTTAATTGAACTGATGCATCGGTGATACAGCGCTCCTTGACGAGCCCGATGCACCGGCACAGAAATGAGAATGAGATGCATTCTAACATAACTGTGGCATTAAACTGTTCGGGAGGGCTTGTTTATAATATCACACACATATAGGTCGTTCAGATTACTTGTTAAAGTGCAATGAAATTCCTTATATCTGCAGACGATGTACATCTGTTGTGGATGGAGACTTTGTAACGGCCAAAACTCTGTATTTTGCATGCATCACATTATAGTGCGGTGTGCAAAAAATTAGCAAATTAAAACGAAATATAATCTAATTACATACATTTTGGAATCTGATTATGTAATTCAGATTACATGTAATGGACAGGTGTCTGGTTCTATAAAAAAACTAGTGTAAATGCCTGCCAAGATACCCTACCTAGTTTTTAGGAGCCCTGCCAGCCATCTACACATGAGCAGTAATAGATGGCATGTGTGGATGTGGTGACTGTGAAACACTGCCATATGGGATGAAGATAGCGGATTACAGAGCAGGAATAGTACATTGGATTTGTACCTGTTGGGTGGATAAATATTTATGTGACCTTCTGTAAACTGAAGTGTGCATACTGTACCAAATAAGATGTCAATGTGATCAATCAAGTTGCATGAATTGTATTTTGATGTAATTTAGCTGTCGTGCAAAATAGATAATGTTAAAAAATGACATTTAGATTAAATCTACATATTCTTTTCGTCCTTTTAATTTTCACAAATGTCAGGCAGCCACGTGTTAACAGATGTGCATTATGAGTCAGTGGTCAGTGTGTTTGTGTGGGGACTCCTGCAGTCTCTCCCACACATCAGTCTCTCACAGAAATGAGTTTCCACAGTTTCCACCTGTTCAGACTTTCACTACACATAATTCATAGATTGTCAGGGCTGTGGAAGAGTTGTCATGCATGAAGGTTGATGGGATTATGTGTGTGTGTGTTGTAGTGATGGAGATGAGCTGAAGAAGTCTCTGTCTGAGCTGGCGGATAAGAACCATCACTCTCACACTAAGAGCATCAGTCGCATCAGCAGCGGCAGTAACCCGTTCCTGGACATTGCCCATGACCCCAACGCTGCGGTCTACAAAACTGGCTTCCTGGCCCGCAAAATCCACGCTGACATGGACGGGAAGAAAAGTAAGATTTAATCTGAAGTTATCATGTCATACAACATCTGCTCATTTTGAGGATAAAATGTACATGATTTTGAAACAGGAGTGAAAAATACTGTTAAAATGTTTCATTTAATACTTTACATTTACATTTTCATTTTCATTTATTCATTTAGCAGACGCTTTTATCCAAAGCGACTTACAGATGAAGACAGTGGAAGCAATCAAAAACAAAGCAATGATATACAAGTGCTAACAAGTCTCAGTTAGGTTAACACAGTACACGTAGCATGGGATTTTAAATAATATAATAAATAAAAAAACAGAAAGAATAAAAAAAAGTATAGAGCAAGCTAGTGTTAAGAGGTCTACACACACACACACACACACACACACACACACACACAATTGCATAATAAATGAAAAGAAAATAGAATACATAAAGATTAGAAAGGTAGTTAGATTTTTTAAGAATAGAATTAGAATAATGAGTGTTAAAGTTAGAGGATCAAATAAAGATGGAAGAGATGTGTTTTAAGCCGATTCTTGAAGATGTCCAAGGACTCAGCTGCTCGGATTGAGTTGGGGAATTCATTCCACCAGAAGGGAACATTTAATTTAAAAGTCAGTAAAAGTGACTTTGTGCTTCTTTGGAATGGCACAATCAAGCGACGTTCACTTGCAGAACGCAAGCTTCTAGAAGCACATAAGTCTGAAGTAACAAATTTAGGTAAATGGGTGCAGAGCCAGTGGTAGTTTTGTAGGCAAACATCAATTCCTTGAATTTTATGCGAGCAGCTATTGGAAGCCAGTGCAAATTGATAAACAGAAGTGTGACGTATATTCTTTTTGGCTCTTTAAAAATTAATCTTGCTGCTGCGTTCTGAATTAATTGTAAAGGTTTGATAGAATTGGCTGGTAGACTTGCCAAGAGAGCATTGCAATAGTCCAGCCTGGACAGAACAAGAGCTTGAACAAGGAGTTGTGCAGCATGTTCCCAAAGAAAGGGCTTGATCTTCTTGATGTTGAATAAAGCAAATCTGCAGGATCGGACAGTTTTATCAATGTGGTCTGAGAAATTCAGCTGATCATCAATCATAACTCCAAGGCTTCTAGCTGTTTTTGAAGGAGTTATGGTTGATGTGATGGTGAAATTGTGATGGAACGATGGGTTTGCTGGAATCACAAGCAGTTCTGTCTTGGCAAGGTTGAGTTGAAGGTGATGGTCCATCATCGAGGAAGAAATGTCTGTTAGACAAGCTGAGATGCGAGTAGCTACCGTCGGATCATCAGGATGGAATGAGAGGTAGAGTTGAGTGTCATCAGCATAGCAGTGGTATGAAAAGCCATGTTTATGAATGACAGAACCTAATGATGCCATGTAGACAGAGAAGAGAAGTGGTCCAAGAACTGAGCCCTGAGGCACCCCAGTAGATAGATGTTGTGACTTGGACACCTCACCTCTCCAAGATACTTTGAAGGACCTATCTGAGAGGTAAGACTCAAACCATTGAAGTGTGGTTCCTGAGATGCCTTTTGCCAGTAGGGTTGATAGGAGGATCTGGTGGTTAACCGTGTCAAAAGCAGCGGACAGATAAAGCAAGATAAGTATTGAAGATTTGGATTCTGCTCTTGCCAGTCTTTGAGCTTCAACAACTGAGAGCAAGGCCGTCTCAGTTGAATGTCAACTTCTGAAGCCAGATTGGTTGCTTTCATGGAGGTTGTTGTGTGTGAGAAATGTAGAGACTTGGTTGAACACAGCTCGTTCAAGTGTTTTTGCAATAAAAGGAAGAAGAGAAACTGGTCTGCAGTTCTCTAAAAGAGATGAGTTGAGGGTGGGTTTCTTAAGTAGTGGAGTTATACGAACCTTTCTAAATGATGAGGGAAAAACACCAGTGTGCAGGGATGTGTTAATGATGTGAGTGAGTGCAGGTACAACTGCAGGAGAAATGATTTGAAGGAGATGAGATGGAATAGGATCAAGTGGGCAAGTAGTAGGGTGATTAAAAAGGATGAGTTTGGAGACTTCTGAGAGTGAAGAGAAGGATGTGAATGAGTGTATGTTTGCTGGTGATATGAGCTTGACTGATTGTGGTGTGGAAAATTGTGCACTTATGTGTTTAATTTTATTAATGAAAAACGTGGCAAAGTCGTCAGCTATTAGAGATGAAGCAGGAGGGGGAGGGGGAGGAAAAACAAGTGAGGAAAATGTTTTAAAAAGCATTCGAGTTAGACGAATTGTTAATTTTGTTATGGTAGTATGTAATTTTAGCAGTGGAGACATTAGCAGAGAAGGAAGATAGGAGTGACTGATAGACATTAAGGACAGTAGTATTTTTGGACTTGCGCCACACCCTTTCAAAGCTCTAAGCTTAGAACGGTGTTCACATAGAGCATCAGATAACCAAGGGGCAGAAGGGGTGTTACGGGACCAGTACCTCCACCTCTTCCAGTCAAACGGGGGAGTGGGAAAATGAGAAATTATTGGTTTAAAATTATTACTTTATGCTAAAATTATTTTTTTTATTTCAAATTGAAAAGACAAATAGTAAAGCACTTTTCAACTGAAGATTTTAATTTTTTTTGCAGATCAGGTCATTCAAAGACTTTTACTTCTAGTTTTTAGGAAGCATATTGATTTATTAATTCTTTGTGTTATTAAAATTATTTTTTAAGCATGTTGTATTTATGACTATTTCTAACTGAAGCATTTGGGAGTGCAGGGAATGATGGGAATGAACATGAATTAAATGCTGTGTAGTGTGAACGAGGATAAAGCAGGTGTGATTCACTGCTTTGGCAGGCACACATGGTGAAATGGGATTTTGGCCGTAGTCTCTCATACATTATGTCCACTTATTTTATCTTCCTAATGAGATTCTAGAGTCACTAGAAAACCCGCTAAGCAGTTGTGTCTGTTTGAAGAGATGCACCGATTACAGCTCGTCCTGCAGAAGAATCTCAAACACTGACAGTTGAAATATAGTAAAAAATTATATGATAGAAAAGTTTAAAAGGATGCTTTTATATATTTAAATAGTTATGTTTTTGTGTTATATGCTCTCAGCTCTCTTGACTGCATTACAAAAAGTATGTGTGTGTTTATATATAAGTAATACATTTACACAGAACACACATATCTATTATGCAAACAAAGACTTTTATTTCGGATGTGATTACTCATTTGACAGCACTAGTTACTATATTTATATTTCAAATTATCTTTTTAACTTTCTTTTTTAGAATATGTTTTGAAAATCATAGTTTCCACAAAAATATGAAGCAGCACAGCTGTTTTCAACATTGATAATAATCAGAAACACTTCTTGAGCTGCAAATCAGCATATTAGAATGATTTCTGAAGATCATGTGACACTGAAGACTGAAGAAATGATGCTGACAGTTCACAAAAATAAATGACATTATAAAATATATTTACATAGAAAACATCTATTTGAGATAAAATTTCATGATGTTACTGTTTTACAATTTTTTTTAAATAAAATAAATGCTGCCTTGGTGAGCAATAGAGACTTCTTTCAAAAGCATACTAAAAGCACTGACCGCAAGCTTCTGAACAGATGTTTGAATATATCTGATGGGGTAAAACTGAAGTGGATACCTTCCTGCTTTTTGATTTACAGTCCAGCTCTGGCAGAAGACGTGCCAACATGAGTTTAGTAGTCTCCAATACCAGCCATGCCAGCATGGTCTAATGAGCGTATCTATGAGCGAATTACAGTTGGGATAAAAACAGCAGGGCTATAGTGATCTGCTGCATCGCATGCTGAGAGCATTCAGGCCAGGGTCCCAGAGGTACCATCAGCGCACTACCAAGAACTCCGTCTGTATGGGGTGTGAAACATTTGGATGCTTCCCAAAGCACCTATAGCACAGCCGTAAATAAAGCTGTTCTACAGAGACACTATCAAGGGAAACATTTGACAGGGGAAATGTAAGTAATGCCCTTCAGAGGATGAACAGACTGGTGAAATGTTTGATTGACCCTTTTTAACACAACAGTATGGTACATACAGTACAGGGAAAAAGTAAGAGTTAAGAGTACTTTTATCAGTCGGCACAACCCTCTCATTTCCTAGAGCTTGCAATTAATCGAAATACAGTTCTGATTTTGATTTCAGCCTTCAGTGATTATGAAAATACAATAATCGAGATAAAAACAAGATAAAAACATTTGCCTCCTTCTATTGGCATGCTTTTGCTCCTTTATAAATGCCAGATTTCAGGCACAAAACAGTAAAATAATGTAATATGACTTCTGTAAAATGGGACTTGCTTGATTTAAGTTTACTAGATTTACGTTACATTACATTTAATCATTTAGAAAGACACTTTTTTTTCCTAAGCGACTTACAGATGAGGACAATGTAAGCAATCAAAATCTACAAAAGAGCAAAGGTATGCAAGTGCTATAACAAGTCTCAGATAGCTTATTTTTGAATATATATTATATAAAAATAAATAAATGCATATAATAGAATAAAAATGGAGTAAGCTAGTGTTTAGATGCCTTTTTTGCTTTTGTTAACTTTACAATAAATAAAAAGAGAACCGATAGAATACAAAAAGAGTAGAAAAGCTTTTTTGTAAGAAAACAAGCAGTTAGTAAATGAATAATTTTCCTTTTTTTTTAGAATAGAGAATGCTAGAGTTATAGGGTCAAATAAAGATGGAAGAAATGTGTTTTTAGCCCATTCTTGAAGAGCAAGCAAGAAATATCTGTTAGACAAGCTGAGATGTGAGCAGCTATCGTCAGATCATCAGGATGGAATGAGAGATAGAGTTGAGTGTCATCAGCATAGCAGTGATATAAAAAGCCATGTTTCTGAATGACAGAACCTAATGATGCCATGTAGACAGAGAAGATAAGTGGTCCAAGAACTGAGCCCTGAGGTACCCCAGTAGTTAGATGTTGCGACTTGAATACCTCACCTCTACAAGATACCTTGAAGGACCTATCTGAGAGGTAAGACTCAAACCACTGGAGTGCGATTCCTGAGATGCCCTTTGCCAATAGGGTTGACAGGTGGATCTGGTGGTTAACCGTGTCAAAAGCAGTGGATAGATCCAGTAATATTTGGGATCCGCTCTTGCCCGTTTTAGGGCTTCAGCAGCTGAGAGCAAGCCAGTCTCGGTTGAATGTCCACTTATGAAATCAGACTGGTTGCTGTCAAGGAGTTTGTTCTAGGAGGTTGTTTGTTGGGGCAGCTGTGGCCTAATGGTTAGAGAGTCGGACTTGTAACCCAAAGGTCGCAGGTTCAACCTCAAGTGAATGAACAGCACTCTTTTCCACCTTCTGAAGTGCCCTCGAGCAAGGCACTGAACCCCCAATTGCTCCCCGTGCGATGGAGCAAATAGCTGACCACTTCTCCTGGTGTGTGTGTTTGTTCCTTACTCACTGCTATATGTGTACACGGATGGGTTAAATGCACAGCACCAATTCCGAGACTTTCACTTTCTTTTTTTTTCTGTGTAAGAAAGGCAGAGATTTGGTTGAACATAGCTCGTTCAAGTGTTTTTGCAATGAAAGGAAAAAGGGAAATCATTCTGTATTTCTCTAAAAGAGAGTTAAAGGTGGGTTTCTTAAGTGGTGGGATTCTACAAGCCTGTCTAACTGCACAGAAAAACACAAGTGACCTTACAACTTAGGGCTGTATAATTTGGCATCAAAAAAAAAAAAAAAAAAAAAAAAAAAAATCTGAACATTTGACTTCTTCTCTGTTTTTCATGATTTTGAACAAGTCAACTTAGACATGTTACTACAACATGATTCAAATACCTTATTCTTTATTAACCTGTTAACCTGCACCTGGATGCCAGTGCACTGAACGCTCTTTGTTTGCACGTGTCAATGTTTATGAATAGATTAAATGAAGCGGGACAAAATAAATCTTTACAAACCATTCTAAAGATCTAAGCCTCAAGCATCGACAACAGATTGCTGTTTTTCAATGGAAAGCTTATAAGTAATGTATTTGCTAAATTTGTGTAAGCAGTACACATCAAAACATGCATAATCAAAACGCAGTACATAATAAATTCATTGATTGTTCTTTTCTCTTTACTGTTATGATTGGCATATTGTCAAAGTGTCTAAATGTAATATTCTGTAACATACGCAATTCCTCGGTTACAAATAAAAAAAATACAAAATTAAAGCGGAAAAGTAGTAGGATGATTAGAAACGATGATTTTGGAGACTTCTGCCTCGGAGAGTGAAGAGAAGGATGTGAATGAGTGTATGTTTGCTGGTGAGATGTGCTCGACTGATTGTGGTGTGGAAAATTGTGCACTGATGGTTTTAATTTTGTTAATGAAGAACGTGGCAAAGTTGTCAGCTGTTAGAGTTGATAAATGAGGGGGAGGAGAATGGCAAAGAAGCGAGGAAAATGTTCTAAAGAGCATGCAAGAGTTAGACAAATTGTTAATTTTGTTATGGTAGAATGTCCTTTTAGCAGTGGAGACAAGGAGTGATTGATACATATTAAGGTCAGTAGTATTTTTGGACTGATGCGACTTATACTCAGGTGCGACTTATAGTCCGAAAAAATACGGTAACTTGAGCTGTTTCTCTGGAGGACATCTGTGGATGTGCTCAGATACCCCACAAAAAAAATACTATAGTAATGTATAGTAAATACTATAGTGCTTTTTGAAACATACTATAGTAAAGTGTATTATACTGTATATTATTTACATCACTTTAATGAATGCTACAGCATACTGTAATATTTACTGTAGTGAACTGATAAACTGTTATAAATATTGCAGTAGAACTGTATTGTAGTATAGTATACTCTATAGCTGCAGAAACCTAGCAATGTATAGGTTAAAGTAAAATTGTTAGTATTACTATAGTAGTTATTTTACCACCGCAACTATAGAATTACCACAACAAATTAATTCAAGTATAGAATACGGTTCAAAAAGCGTATTTACCATAAATTACTATAGTATTTTTTTTTTATCGTAGAGAACGGAGATGTAAAGCTCAAGTTTCACTGAAATACACAAAAATGTGTCAAGATTTGGCACTTGGTGGTTATTAACGTAAAAACCTTCATCAGTTATTTAATAAATGACCATAAATTTGATCTGTGCTGCTCTTAAAGTGACAGTGGACTTTATTCTTGCTGTTGATTGTGTGCTTATTATAAACCAAACAACAAAAGACAGACAAAATCACATGCTCTTGACTGAAAGATTTTTTTTTGCTTTAACAAGAAACAAAATTTTATTTCTTACAGTGAAGACTGTATGATGTATAATTTGATGATATCGCTATCTTTAAATAAATCACTCGTATAAAGTTTTGCTAATGTGGCTAACTCATAATCATGTTAAATCATCATGATTACAATATTGGCCAAAATAATCATGATTATTATTTTTGCCATGATTGAGCAGCCCTATCATTTGCTCAACTTCACGTCATCCCAAACTGAATGAATTTTGCACTTATGGAAATCAAGAGATGTTTAGTAGGATGCTCATGTTGGGTATTTGGACAGATGCTGTTGAGCTCCATAAAGCACTACAAACATAATCCATGCTGCTTTTATGTGTGTTGTTACTGACTTTTAGCTGACTGAATAGCCTCTTAAATGTGGGTGTGTTCCTCACACAAAGAAAATGCCTTCAGAAGACTTGGAAGAAGTTATGATACCTAAAATTATATGCTTTTGTTTGTCCTTTTTAGTTCTTGGTCACTATGAACTTACTGAATGGAAAAGACCAACTTGATAAATTATTTCATGATATTTATTTTTCACTTGTATTCTCTAGCACCGAGAGGGAAACGAGGCTGGAAAACCTTCTATGCTGTTCTCAAAGGCATGATCCTCTATTTGCAGAAGGTTTGTTTATTCGCTCTTTCATTTTCCCCCTCGCACTGCTGATTAATCACATTTCCATCATTTCCCACAGACATCAATAATAAATCGATTTCTCCTCCTGGAGATTCTGATGTGAGAGGTAATCACATTCACACATTTATTTCAGATCTGACAAACCTTTTCAGAGCCCATCAAAGAAAGAAGCATTTCTGCTCCCCCATTCTCCATTACACTAGTTTATTCATGTGCTCCATCTGAACATGCATTAGTTGCTTAGCTGTGCAGTCATGCAAGAGTCACAGGAATGAAATATTGGCGTGAAAGCAGGCCGTACCTGTGCATATATTTTTGTGCTGGTGACTGATTGTTTCCATGGCATTAGAGCTAATGATGTGCCATTTGTGCAGCAATCACACCAAATGACTCTCATCAGAGAAACAGGAAATGTTCTGGATGGCTTTCTTATTCTCATTTCAAACAGACCTTTGATTTGGGAGAAAAATAATATACTCAAATGCAAACTCAGTGTCATGTTTTCTGACTCTTAAAGGGATACTACACCCTTACCCCCATGTTGTTCCAAACCCGTAAAAGCTCAGAAGACGAACAGAGTTTTTAAGGGTTTGGAACGACATGGGCGTAAGTGATTAATAACAAAATTGTCATTTTGGGTTGGGGTAACCCTTTAAATACATGTTAATTGTAATTAAAGTAACAGTATAGCACCAAATGTATACACATACACAGTCCAGTCCAGAATGTTTTTGAACAGGAAGATTTTTGATGTTTTTAAAGAATTCTCTTCTGCTCACCAAGACTTCATTTATTTGATGCAAAGTACAGCAAAAATAGTAAAACTGAAATATTTTATTTAAAATAAGTGTTTTCTATTAGAATATATGGTCACACTTTATTTTAGGGTCCAATTCTCACTCATTAACTAATCATTAACTATGGCTTTTGCCTCAATTAACCCATTATTTGCTGCTTATTAATAGTTTATAAGGTAGTTGTTAGGTTTAGGGTATTGGGTAGGATTATGGATGTCATGCATTATAAGTACTTTATAAGCACTAATAAACAGCCAATATGTTAATAATAGACATGCTAATAAGCAACTAATAAGCAACTAGTTATTAGTGTGAATTGGACCCTGTACTAAAGTGTTACCGAATATATTTTAAAATGTAATTTATTTCTGTGATTTAAAAGCTGAATTTTTAGCTGATGATCCTTAAGAAATCAACCTAAAATATGCTGATTTGCTGCTAAAAAAAAAAAAAAAAAAAATACATTTAATGTTGTTATGTTGAAAACAGCTGGGTATAATTTCACTTTCGTCACACATTCAAAAGCAGTTATTTTATAAAACAAATATATTTCACAATATTACTGCTTTTGCTGTATTTTGGATCAAATAAATGCAGGCTTGGTGATCAGAAGATATTTGTTTAAAAACAAATCTGACTGGTCAAAAACTTTTAACTGGTAGCGTATATATCACATATACAAATGTCCATGATAACTCACTTAAACTATAACTCACATAATCTATAAAAAACAATCACAAAAATGTATCAAAATAATTTACAGAAAGCATTAAATGACTTACTAGTTATAACTAGCTCTTCATTCATGCCTAAAAGATACAATGGCTCGAGATCGAGCATCCATTAGGCGTTCTCTTTGTAGAAGTTTACATTTTAGATGTCCCCCCTCTTCGATTTTGTGCTGTTTGTTGTTTAACTACAAAAGTCAAATCACATTGGCACATGAACATGTAATAAATTGTCTGACGTAAATCTATGCAATTTGTCACACTACTCTTAAAAGACAAACATTTTCTGTTTACAAGCAGCACATTTGAGATGCACATAAAAGTCTACTTCATTGCCTGTGCATCCATGCATCTTAATTTTCACAAAGTTTCGGATTTAACCAAAAAAGAAAAACAAACAAATCTGACATTTTTTTAATGTAAAAAATGAAAAACAATCGCACAGGATCACTAGTCAAAATATGCCATTGCTTTCTAAAGAAATCCTCAATCTCCTGACTGTGTGCTGGATATGTTGTAGTACAGACTACAGAATAAGACTATCTGATCTATATTTATATATGATGCATCGTATAGAATGAAGAATGCTGTTCCTATCAGCAGGCTTAGTGTATGAAGTAGTTACCAAAGACCCTGATATTAATTGGATCCTAGTATCAAGGAAGGATACAGAACAAGTATGAATCTCTGCATTAAACCTGATCGAGTTCACCATATTGTTTAAATATACAATAACAAAGATAACATACATTTTCAATGGAGGGACAGAAAGCTCTCTGACTAAACCTAAAATATCTTAAACTGTGTCCCGAAGATACACGGAGGTCTCACGGGTTTGGAACCACATGAGGGTGAGTCATTAATGACATCATTTTCATTTTTGGGTGAACTAACCCTTTAAATATCAATAATAATAGTGAATTTCACAACTTTCTATTGTGTTGGCTCTGCAAAAGGCATTACGTTTTGAGATTACATTTACATTTAATCATTAGTCAGTTGACTTACAAATGAGGACAACTGCATCTCGTTGCCCTGTTCCTGGTCTCCTTTGTCTGGATTAATGTTATTTTGTATATACTATGGTCTACTTGTCTTCCCCTGTGTTTGGATTATTTAAGAAAGTTATTTGTGACTCACCTTCATCTCCACGCTCCTAGACTCAACCCTATAGCACTGTGACACAAGTCTTGGTCTAACGCAGTACACAAGGTTTTTTTTTAATAATAAATAAAAAGAAAACAAGTAGATAGAATAGAAAAAGAATAGAAAACGCTAGTGTTAGAGTGTCTTTTTTCCCCCCAATAAAAATACAATAAATCAAAAGAATAGAGAATGCTTGTGTAAAAAAGAAAACAAATAGATTAAATATACAGTGCTCGAGTTTCAGAGGGTCAAATGAAGATGAAAGAGATGTGTTTTTAGCCATTTCTTGAATTGAATTGGTAATTGATGTAAAAGAATCTTTAGGAAACAAGAATCCAAACCAGATTTATTGAACTCCTTGGATTCCGATCCCTGTCCGTGTTCATCATTTGTCTTGTTTGTGCTTGCTCCTGCAGGATGAGTATAAGCCGGAGAAGACCCTGTCCGAGGACGACCTGAAGAACGCCATCAGCGTGCACCATGCTCTCGCCATCAAGGCCATGGACTACGAGAAGAAGCCCAATGTTCTCAAACTCAAGACTGCTGACTGGAGAGTGTTCCTCTTCCAGGCCCAGTATGAAACCGCCGAGACCTTCCCTCAACTCCAAATCTAATTTCATGCTTCACTTCAAGCTCAATTAAAGCTCATTCATCTCGTACATTGGTCTTTTCTTCGTAAAGGCTGATTGGTCTCGTCCTGTGAGTTTGCATGACTGTAGCGTGGTCTTCTTCATATGAACACATGCCGTCTCTTCTCTGTAGGAGCCCCGAGGAAATGGAGACCTGGATCAGAATAATCAACTCAGTGGCGGCCATGTTTTCTGCCCCATCCTTCCCCGCTGCCATTGGTTCACAGAAGAAATTCAGCCGTCCGCTGCTGCCGGCGACCACCACCCGCATGTCTCAGGTGGGTCTGAAGAGTCAAGACAGTTGTTGTTGTCCATCGCCCATCTTCTTGCATGTTTTTCCTATTCCACTGCCCCGTCGCATCTTTGTCAACACAAAAGTGCATTCTGTGTGAACGGCACATAGCGAGTTAATAACGTGCACCCAACATCTGGATGGATCGAGGTTTTTCTCTTTACTGTTATCATTGGCACATTGTCAAAGTGTCTAATTCTAACATTTGGTAATATTTCCATTCAGAATCGTGATTCCTCAAGGCCTATCTGAAGCCTCTGGTGACTGCTGGTCATTTGATGTGTCTGTTGTGTTTCAGGAAGAGCAGCTCAAGTCCCACGAGGCCAAGCTGAAGCACGTATCAACAGAATTAGCCGAGCACAGATCCTACCCACCAGATAAAAAGGTCAAAGCCAAAGAAATCGATGAGTACCGCTTGAAGGAGCACTACCTGGAATTTGAGGTAGACCCTTTGTCTTTTATGATGAAAGAGACATAAGCAGATTGATTTCTCAGGTTTCCCTTGGCCGTATTTGTCCCCTTCGACACACAGGCAGCCGTGGTCATTGACGTTCCTCATCTAGGCTGTCAGGGATGAACTTGTCTAGAATAGATGGAAATGCATTTGCTGAAATGGATTTATTTTCTGGCTTTGATTGATGGTTTAGGTCAGAGGAAGGGAATAAAACAGCACTCTTATCACATACTTTTAAATGATGCTTTGCATATGCTTGTTCTAATCTTTAATGAATTCAGACATAAGCGGGCTTAATAATATGTTATATAGGAACTTTTGGTGCTCTCCACAAATACGTGTCCCAGTAATTTTCCAATAGGGCATCTTCTAATTAATATAGTGGTCTGATTATTGCACTGACAACATGCGTATTAAAAAAAAATGACCAATGCATTTTATTTTGTGCTTAAACTTTAAATAGAATAAATAAATAAAAATCTTTCAAATCCATTTACTCAGTTTTTACACAAAGAAATTCTCAGTTTTTACACAATTTTGTATAACAATTATCTAAAAAAAAAATCTATGGGAAATTGGTTTATCTAATGGGTTAAACTAATGATTTACCTTTCACATTAAAATGTATGTTATTTACTCTATTATGGTTAATCCAGTGAAATAATTGGTTAAAGCAGTTGTTCCCAACCCTGGTCCTGGAGGCACCCCAACACTGCACATTATGCATTTTTCCTTTCTCTGACACATATTTGAGGTCTTGGAGTCTCTACTAATGAGCTGATGACCTGAATCAGGGGTGTTTGATTAAGGAGTGCAGTGTTGGGAACCACCAGGTTAAAGTGATCTTAGTTTAGTTCTATAGACCCTTTTACAGTTGGTAAACAAGGTGACGTATTTGTGTGGGCGGGGCTTAGCTGGAGGCAGAAAGATTCCCCTCAACACTTGAACAAACGGTAGCTAGCGAGTTTTCTTAGCTTGTTTTTTTAACAATGGCTGGAGAAAATCTGAATATATCTGCTTTATCTGAATATTTAAGGTAACTCACTGTCCGGGACCGCGATAATTATTTGAAAAAGTTAACTTTAACGGACGGAACCAGATTGGTCGACCCGTACACAATCACTCATTGGATGGACGATCTGACAGGATTACCTCCGATTGAGTGGCCTGACATCTACACTTACCTGATAGAGAAACCGAGCGTGTAAAGTAAAGAGAAACTGAGGGTGTATAAATCCTTAGAATAAATAAAGAGTGACATTACAGTAAAATTATTATTAAGATGTAAATATTTTCTAGAAATAAAAATTCTGAAGACTGGAAAATAATTATAAACTTTCTGTATTTATTCTTTCTTACCATGTTCTTAAATTCCAGTCACAATTAATCACAACAATGTATATAAAATGTTCTCCGTCGATTCTGGCAACCAACAACACAACAAGACGACATTTTAAGCTCCTTGAGTAGCCGACCCGACCCTGTGTTGGTTTGTATTACCCGCCTCCAGTTTTCCGTTTGTTTTGCCTCCAGCTAGCGCCGTGACGTACCTGTGACGTCCGCACAAAAGGGGTCTATAGGACAGCACCATTATAATGTGTAATTCTGATTAACTCACTAATACTGCAGTGTATTAACCCTTCCTAATAAACTGTAGCGATCACAAATCTACATAACACACATCCACTCTGATACACTTTCACCTACAGTTAATAAAACAAACACCTTTGTGGATAAAAAAAAAGCTTGTAAAGCCCTTTGACCTGATAAACATGATCAATATTCCAGTTAGTGTGTTTTAGTGCCTCCTGTATGTGGATCTGTAAAGAAATTTGCGAAATATTTTACTGCTTAAAAGTGAAACCCCCAGCTCATCCAAAATTGTTTCTTCATCAGGTTTAGATAAATGTATAACTGCATCAGTGTCTCATCAGTGGATGCTCTGCAGTGAATGGGTGCCGTCAGAATGAGTCTAAACAGCTGATAAAATCATCACAATAATCCACAAGTAATCCACAGCACTTCAGCGCATCAGTTAATGTCTTGAGAAGACAAAATATGTGTTTTTGTAAGAAACAAACAAACTAAAAATATGAGTCTTATGTATAATATTGCTTTCTCCAGATATAAGATTTAGTTCATCTTATATTTAGCACTCTTGTGAGTCAATTGTTATAGTATTCAGATATTAGCTCTGTAGCTCACTTAGGCAACATCATAAGGCGTCACGGGTGTACACCTGAAACAGTCTGTTCAAAACTGCTTTGGCTAGATACTTAATATTCAGCATCATAAATATCCTTCCTAGATAATAGTCGATCTCAGAATGAACCTCAAAATCAGTAAAAAAAAAAATATATATATATATATTCATTCCAAATGGTGGACTCTTAAAATTATAATGCATTATAAATAAATTTTATTCAGTACTGAAAATGATGAAGAAAGAATAGTCCCATAGAATAGAAAATTCACATTGTTGCTTACTAGTGTGTAAGTAGCTTTATTTGAATGTTTTCTGCACTTCACCTGAGGAGTGCTTTGTGTACTACAAGCCAAGACAGCTCAATAGGGTTTAAAAAGGGTTAAGAGATTTTATTATTTTTTATTATACTTTTAAATATGCAAATTAAGCATTATACAAATATGCACTCATTTGGATACATTTCCTGAACAGAATGGATGAAAACTAGATGCAACCAAGTTCAAAATTCTATTTTTTTTGGGACATACTAAAGTTAAAGGTGTTTACAAAGTGGAGAGACGATATACTGTATGTGAAGAAACCCCTCTGTAAAAACCTGCATAATATAGATGGGAATAAAACTGTAGGGTTGGGTATGTGAGTAAGTGCTTCTGAAGTTCAGCCTTTAAAGACACATGTATAATTAAAATCAACAGATTCAAATAAATGTAAAAAAATAGCCCAAAATCTCACAACTGGCCAGTGTTTTTGGCTGTGGCGTTTTGCCTTAGATGCTGCTTTGAAGGTACAGTGTGAGGGCTGTGAGCAGAGCTATTGTTAGCGCTGAGCGGTGGCTGATGACTTTATTATGGAGTCTAATGGATTTTCTGAATTCTCTCTGAAGGAAAGCCGTTACGAGATGTACGTCAAGCTCCTGAAAGAGGGTGTGAAAGAGCTCTTGACGACCCGGGACGGTGACGCGGCGCTGAAGAAGTCTCAGTCCAGTCCATCTCTCAACCAGGAGTCCCAGCCGGCCGCCGCTAAAGTCAAGCGCAACACGTCCGAGCGGAAGGACTACCGGCCCGAAACACCTAAAGTCACATAGACATCTCCTGCTGTCAGAGAGCAACTGTATATCACGCGTGACTGTACTTTGATGTAATTTATTTATCTGCCAACAGTATCAGAAAACATTTGTGTAAAATGTAAATTGATCAATTGGTTGGAAGTTGTAAATCTCTAGGTGTCCCTTGACCAGGTGCTTGTTGAGCAAATAGTGTGGTTTTCTTTTTTATTTGTTAGCGTGTAAAGATCTTGTGATTGCACTTTATTTTACAGGATGTACGTTTGTGGAAATAACGGAGCAATTTTAGGTTTAGGGTTATAGTCAGTGTTAATGACATGTTATTACCCAGTTACACTCTTAAAAATAACGTTTTTTTATTGGCATCAATGGTTCTGTAAAGAGCCTCGAACATCCGTGGAACTTTTCAAATGCAGAAATGGTTCTTTAGATTTTAAAAATGGTTCTTTTAGGAACTGTTCACTGAAAGGTTCCAAATAAGGTTCTTCTATGGCATGACTGCAAAAACGGCCTTTTGGGACCTTTATTTTTAAGTGTGTTATTATAGTAAGAGGTCTGTAAAATAAAGTGCCGCTGATTTCGTTCTGAGAACATGACCGTCTCTTGATTGTGCTGTTCCCCTAATTTGCTTTTCCCTCAAGAGAAGTATTTTCTTCAGATGGAAACATATGCTAGGCAGTAGATCTAGTCTCACTCAGAGAGTTAACTTTTAATTTAATAGACAAATAAACAGTGGATCTGAGCTGACAGCAGAGAGAGGGGTCAATTTTAGGATCCTTCAAGATTTCAATGCATGGATATGATGCAGGATTTGTCACAATACCTTTCGTTTTCAATGTACTAACCACTTACTAACAAATCACCAAATTCTCAGTGTAATATCTACTCTCACGCACGCGGTAATGGATCGTACCAGCATGTCCGAAACTCTAAACCGATTATTTTCTAATGATGATTTCGAGGTACTTGCTGAGTTACGGCATTTCAGACTGTGAGATTAGATGACGTTCACGTTAAGGTCATCGGCTGCGCAGTTTGTGCCATTTATTTTTTTATCTGTTTGTTGAAGTAAAGAGTATTCTTCTGCTTTTTCAGTAATGCTCCTTTTGTGTATTTTATAAACTTCTATATTTGAACTTTTCATTCTAAGTTCAGAACATTATTGTTGTAAAGATGACAGTAGTATTTATAGTGCACTTTATTGGTTCTTTTAGAGAGCTTTATAAAGGGTAGTGATTTGTTACTTCATTATACAGGTTTTTCAAGCGTAACCAAATCTGTGGTTGGTTTTATTGAAGGTACACAGCCGAAGGTACATTTTCACTCGTGTAAAGTCATGTTAGTTTGTCTGTGCTCCTGTGTTTTTGCCGTCATGTTTAAGTTTTTCGAATACCAAGGATTTTAAAGGAATTGAGAGCGTTTCAGTTGCTTCTCGTGATGCTGACCTTGAATCTAAGATGTCATTTTCAATACAGAAAAAAACAATGACGTGAACACTATATGAACGTTCTACACTTGTTTTTGCACACCAACAAAGCCCGATCTATTTACTTATTTGAACATTTAAAGGTTTAAAAGGAACATATATGAAAAGCTTTTCACATTTACAGATATTAGTTTGAGTCCCTTCTGTCTATTATGACATTTTGTTTACTTGAAATATTTTTAAGGACACTTTATTTTGTTAGAATTTGACAAATAGACACAATTTGTTCATATCTACATTGTATTTTTTTTCTCTCTGTGAAATAGCAGGACGTATTATTTCTCTTGTCCAGTTCTGAACACAGAAGCACTTAGATGATGTTTATTTTTATTTATTCGTCGCTACTTTTAGATCAAAAGCTGCATTACTTTTCAGCAGTATATACAGTACACACTTAGTAATGAATACTACGAAACTGTCATCATTATGAATGGTGATATGAAGAGATTGACTCTTCCTTTTATGTGCAACTATGTTTCATGTTTGTTGTTCGCCAGACCAAATAGCTTCTTGTGACTCTGGTAACTCTGGCATTAACCCTTTAACAGTGCACCTCCTACACAGACTTAGTACTTTAGAATTGTAATTGCATTTGTTATTATTTTACATAGGATGCAGAAAATCAGAAGAAGTGTATACATAAAAGAAAGGGGCATGCAAGCACACTTTAGGGTTTCAAAATAAAAACAACAACAGCAGCTCTAATGAAAAATCATGCAAAAGTGAGGCTTGCATAATTACAAGCAGGAGGATTGAAATGCATTTCTGTCATACTAATATTTTGACTGGAACACTCACTCTGTTTTTGACGTTTGTTTGTGAATCTCCTGGGTGCAGACTGCTCATGTTTACTGTGATGTATGCCACACAACTCAACTGAACTTGATTGTAAACATTACGACTTGTCAGTTTTTCTTCCAGCCTCGTCATCTTTGTGCGTTTACTTTGGCGAACCCTGTAATGTATGATCTTTTCTCAAAATGCAATTGTGTGAGTACTGAAGGAGAGCAGCTGGTTTTAATGCGCCTTAGCCATCAGTTGGACCGGTTGCGGTCCACACTCAGATATCGTGAATACCTTTTTTAGCTGTGATCCTGTAATACTCCTTTAAATCTGTAAATGTTGTTCAATATGCCTGTTGCCCTGTGTTCAGAAGACTGGATGTGTTGGTTCTGATCTCTTGGCATGAGCGTGTCTTACGCCTGCCCACAAAGATCAGGGACACAATGTTGGCTTCAGTGAATAAAATTGTATTTAATCATTCATTGCATCTGCCCTCATTTTTAAACCACACATCTTCTGAAAGCAGCTCAAAGTTGACCATTCTGAACCTCCATCAGTCATTGCTGAAATGGTTAATGTATGAATCAAACAGCCAAACACCTAAAAATTGGGAGGAATTTTTAAAATCAGCTTAATCAGTGCAGAACCAATAAGTTCAAGCTTTTTATAAAACACATTGACAGCTTATTATAAACATAATTCCTTAAACAAGAGCCAACGCTTGTTGAATTAGCCGATGTTTAAATGTTTGCATGAAAAGCATGACATATACTATGTTGATAATGTTGATAATAAAAAAGATGCATTGGAATCAGCATTTATAGACATTCTGAACTCTATTGGGGTAAGACAACACGTTTCAGGACCTACTCATTGTCAAAATCATACTCTAGATTTAATACTGTCACATGTAATTGATGTTGATAGTGTTGAAATTATGCAGCCAAGTGATGATATCTCAGATCATTATTAAGTTTTGTGCAAACTTCATTTAGCCAAAATTGTAAGTATGGAAGAACCATCACTTCTACCACATAAGACTGCTTTAAGTTATCTTCCTGATGTATCCGAATCCTTAGCATATTCAAAACCTCAGAACAACTTGATGATGTAACAAAAACTATGGACTCTCTCTTTTCTAGCATTTTAAATACAGTTGCTCCTTTACGCTTAAGGAAGGTTAAGGAAACCAGTCTGACACCATGGTATAATGAGCATACTCACACCCTAAAGAAAGCAGCACGAAAAATGGAGCACAGCTGGAGGAAAACAAAACTAGAGGTATTTCATATTGCTTGGCGGGAAAGTAGCATATCCTATAGAAAAGCATTAAAAACTGCTAGATCCGATTACTTTCTTCTCTTTTAGAAGAAAACAAACATAACCCCAGGTATTTATTCAATACAGTGGCTAAATTAACGAAAAATAAAGCCTCAACAAGTGTTGACATTTCCCAACATCAAAGCAGTAATGACTTTATGAACTACTTTACTTCTAAAATCGATACTATTAGAGATAAAATTGCAACCATTCAGCCGTCAGCTACAGTATCACATCAGACAGTGCACTATAGACCCCCTGAGGAACAGTTCCACTCATTCTCTACTATAGGAGAGGAAGATTTGTATAAACTTGTTAAATCATCTAAACCAACAACATGTATGTTAGACCCGATACCATCTAAGCTCCTAAAAGAGGTGTGTAACGATATAACCTTTGTAATCATCGGGAAGGAGGCGGGAACCGGCGCACAATCAACAACACTTTAATAATCAAAAATAAACAAAACACAAATAAAAAGCAAACACATAAAATAATGTCCCAAACCTGGTCCTCTCTCGTCCTTCACTATAGTCGCTCCAGTTTTATATCCTTCCATCTCCTACGTGGGACTCGATACCAGCGGTGGGGGCGCAGGTGCAGCTCATCTCCAATCACTACACCTGGCCTCACTCCTCGTTCCCACGCCTCTCGGCCCCGCCCCACTCGCCACATACCCCCATCGCCCCTCGCAGGCCGGGGGGTACTCCCGAGACTGCGCTCTACTCCCCGGCGGATGGCACGACACTCCTCCGCCGCCCAGTGGACGGCGACGGCTCCTCCAGTTTTGGGCAGCCGGCAGGAGTCCCCCGTTCCCTACCCCTCCGGATTCCTTCGCGGAGGCAGCAGGCTCCGGCCCTCTGGCAAACAGCGCCGACTCCTCCGCTCCCTCACGGACGGCAGCCGCCCCTCCATATCGTGGGCGGCCGGCAGCGAGCTCGCCCGTCCCCGGCCACTCGCTCCAGCCCACTGCCTCGAGCGTCCCTGGCGGCACATACCTCGCCAGCTCGAGGGCACTGCGGATTCACCACAGCGGCGAGGGATTTTCAGCAGCACGTCCCTCCTTCTCCCGGGCTTCGGCACCACTGTAACGATATACAAATCTCCATATTCATCGGGAAGAAGGAGGCGGGAACCAAAACATAAAATATGTCCCAGGCCTGGTCCTCTCTCGTCCTTCACGGTCGTCGCTCCAGTTTTATATCCTTCCATCTCCTACGTGGGACTCGATACTGGCGGTGGGGCACAGGTGTAGCTCATCTCCAATCACTACACCTGGCATCACTCCTCGTTCCCACGCCTCTCGGCCCCGCCCCACTCGCCACAAGGTGCTTCCAGAAGTCATAGACCCTCTTCTGACTATTATTAATTCCTCACTGTCATAAGGATATGTCCACAAAACCTTCAAACTGGCTGTTATTAAGCCTCTCATCAAAAAACCACAACTTGACCCCAAAGAACTAGTTAATTATAGACCAATCTCGAATCTCCCTTTTCTGTCCAAGATACTAGAAAAGGTGGTATACTCACAATTATATTCCTTCTTAAAGAAAAAATGTATATGTAAGGATTTCCAGTCAGGATGTAGACCGTATCATAGTACTGAGACTGCTCACCTTAGAGTTACAAATGACCTGCTCTTATCATCTGATCGTGGTTGTATCTCTCTATTAGTGCTATTGGATCTTAGTGCTGCGTTTGACACAATTGACCACAACATTCTTTTGCATAGACTTGAACAATTTGTTAGCATTAATGGAAGTGCATTAGCATGGTTTAAATCATACTTATATGACCACCATCAATTTGTAGCAGTGAATGAAGATGTATCATATCGATCACAAGTGCAGTATGGAGTACCTCAAGGCTCAGTACTAGGGCTGCTACTCTTCATGCTCTATATGTTACCCTTGGGAGATCTCATCAGGAAACATGGTGTTAGCTTTCACTGTTATGCTGATGATACTCTGCTCTATATTTCTTCGCGGCCCGGTGAAACACACCAATTTGCAAAACTGAATGACGAGTAATTTCTTACTGCTAAATTCTGAAAAAAAACAGAGGTGTTTATTATAGGACCTAAACACTCTTAGTTCTTAGAGTAAACGGGAACCTGGAACACTTCCCACTATGCCCGATGTACTTGCTACATCATTAGAAGAATGGCATCTACGCTAATATTAGTCTGTTTCTCTCTTATTCCGAGTTCACCATAGCCACCAGATCCAGTCTGTATCCAGATCAGAGGGTCACTGCAGTCACCCGGGATCCAGTACGCATCCAGACCAGATGGTGGATCAGCACCTAGAAAGGACCTCTACATCCCTGAAAGACAGCGAAGACCAGGATAACTAGAGCCCCAGATACAGATCCCCTGTAAAAACCTTGTCTCAGATGACCACCAGGACAAGACCACAGGAAACAGATGATTCTTCTGCACAATCTGACTTTGCTGCAGCCTGGAATTGAACTACTGGTTTCGTCTGATCAGAGGAGAACTGGCCCCCCAACTGAGCCTGGTTTCTGCCAAGGTTTTTTTTTCCATTCTGTCACCGATGGAGTTTCGGTTCCTTGCTGCTGTCACCTCTGGCTTGCTTAGTTGGGGACACTTCATCTACAGCGATATCGTTGACTTGATTGCAAATAAATGCACAGACCCTGTTTAAACTGAACAGAGATGACATCACTGAATTCATGATGAACTGCCTTTAACTATCATTTTGCATTATTGACACACTGTTTTCCTAATGAATGTTGTTCAGTTGCTTTGACGCAGTGTATTTTGTTTAACGCGCTATATAAATAAAGGTGACTTGACTTGACTATACTAGCTACTATATAATGCAATTTAAGGCTATTATGATCATTACGACACCGGCACAGCTACTGTTGTTGAATACTTGTCATTCACAATGTTCATCTTCTGAGTAGATGCAGAGACACAGAGAAAACACTTGGAAGTTCTGAGGTGAAATCGATAGTTTTCTTTTCAAAGTGATTCATTACTTTTAAATTGGAACATGACAGCAGTTCAAAAATGTCAGATATTGGTATTTTTTATGTCGATAAGCCGCAAAACTCAAAAGGCATGATCTCTAAAACTATTTTCTGCAAAAAATTCTAGAGTAAGTCCATGATTTCTGCAGACAACATAAAAAAAAATGTATTTTGACCTTTTGGAGAGCCAACTTTTACACCACATTAACAGCCATGATTAGCAACCACTTTGTAACCAGAAAAAAAATTGTATCTGCGTTACCTTCACGTCCACTGGAAATTAATGTAATAGAACTTGATTGCTCCTAATGACAGCCGTGAGGCTGATTACACACCACAGGTTGGACGGAGAAGGTCACATTTGTATACATGAAAGTCAGCCAACGTCACCTCCTGTTCACACTTTACTCCTGTGGTCGACAGTGACAACTAGCGTTTTGGCAAAATAGAGCTGCAAACAATCATGTAGATATAGGCTACTGTATGGGTCTGAACAGGATTTTAATGAAAGACAGGAATTTAAAATGCATGGCCATGTAGCTAAGAAATAAAGAACAAAAAAGCAGCCCATCCTCTACATATACATTAAGAGAATTATATAAGCTGCTTTACACAACATTGCATGCATATTTGCCGAAATGCATGGCTCACAGTTCAGCAGTTTAGCATCATGTTTGGAGTGAAGCTTGCAGGGTTACTTTAGAGGTGTTTGAGAATGTAGAGAGTGTAAACATTGAGGCACACGAGGTGTAATGTTGATATGTCATGCATCTATTGTATGTGGACTGATGTTTCCTTTTTTTTTTTTTTTTTTTACACATCTTACACAAGCTGTTTAAATGTTTTGATTAGTTTGCCCAACACTGGGGACTGAGAAGAAGAAGAAGAGAGCCAAGTCAAGTCACCTCTTTCTCTCTCTCTCTCTCTCTCTCTCTCTCTCTCTCTCTCTCTATATATATATATATATAGCGGTTTTATACAATATAGATTGTAACAAAGCAACTGAACATCATTAAATAGCAAAATAGTGTGTCAATAATGCAAAAATGCAGTTCATCATTGAATTCAATTATGTCATCATCCAGCTCAGTTCAGTTTAAATAGTATCTGTGCAATCAAGTCAACGAAATCACTGGAAACTAAGTGTCTCCAACTAAGCAAGCCAGAACAGCAGCAAGGAACCAAAACTCCGTCTGTGATGGAATAGAGATAACACCTTAGAAGAAACCAGACTCAGTCGAGGGGGCAGTTCTCTGACCAGACGAAACCAGTAGTTCAATTCCAGGCTGCAGCAAAGTCAGATTGTGCAGAAGAATCATCTGTTTCCTGTGGTCTTGTCCCACTGTCCATCTAGGAGACAAGGTCTTGACTGTGGATCTGTCTCTGGGGATCATCTAGTTGTCCTGGTCTCCGCTGTCTTTCAGGGCTGTAGAGTTCCTCTCTAGGTGCTGATCCACCATCTGGGCTGGATACGAACTGGATCCGGGTGACTGCAGAGCCCTTCTGATCTGGATACAGACTGGATTTGGTGGCTATGGTGACCTCAGAATAAGAGAAAAACAGGCTAATATTAGAGTAGATGCCATTAAGCCATCAAGTCTTAAACAGTGCTCTAGGTTATTACATGCAGAGTTTTTAGGTCCTATAATTAACACCTCAGTGTTTTTCAGAATTTAGCAGTAAGACATTACTCGTCATCCAGTTTTTTATATCGACTATATATTCTGTTACTTTTTCAAATTAGATTGTTTCTCCATGCCTCCAAGAAATATAGAGTATCATCAACATAACAGTGAAAGCTAACACCATGTTTCCTGATAATATCTCCCAAGGGTAACATGTAAAGCGTGAAAAGTAATGGCCCATGTACTGAGCCTTGAGGTACACCATACTGCACTTGTGATCGATATGATACATCTTCATTCACTGCTACAAACTGATGGCGGTCATTTAAGTACGATTAGAACCATGCTAATGCACTTCCATTAATGCCAACAAAGTTTTCTAGTCTATGCAAAAGAATGTTTGGTCAATAGTGTCGAACGCAGCACTAAGATCCAATAGCACTAATAGAGAGCACTAACAACCACGATCAGATGATAAGAGCAGGTTACTTGTAACTCTAAGGAGAGCAGTCTTGGTACTATGATACGGTCTAAATCCTGGCTGGAAACCCTCATAGATACCATTTTTCTCTAAGAAAGAATTTAATTGTGAGGATACCACCTTTTCTAGTATCTTGGACAGAAAAGGAAGATGCGAGATCGTTCTGTAAGTAACTAGTTTTTTGGGGTCTAGTTGTCTTTTTTTGAAGAGAGGCTTAATAACAGCCAGTTTGAAGGTTTTGGGGACATATCCTAATGACAATGAGGAATTAATAATAGTCAGAAGAGTCAAGTGAAGTCAAGTCACCTTTATTTATAAAATGCTTTAAACAAAATACATTGCGTCAAAGCAACTGAACAACATTCATTAGGAAAACAGTGTGTCGATAATGCAAAATGACAGTTAAACACAGTTCATGATTGAATTCAGTGATGTCATCTCTGTTCAGTTTAAATAGTGTCTGTGCATTTATTTGCAATCAAGTCAACGATATCGCTGTAGATGAAGTGACCCCAACTAAGCAAGCCAGAGGCAACAGCGACAAGGAACCGAAACTCCATCGGTGACAGAATAGAGAAAAAAACCTTGGGAGAAACCAGGCTCAGTTGGGGGGCCAGTTCTCCTCTGATCAGACGAAACCAGTAGTTCAATTCCAGGCTGCAGCAAAGTCAGATTGTGCAGAAGAATCATCTGTTTCCTGTGGTCTTGTCCTGGTGCTCCTCTGAGACAAGGTCTTTACAGGGGATCTGTATCTGGGGCTCTAGTTGTCCTGGTCTCCGCTGTCTTTCAGGGATGTAGAGGTCCTTTCTAGGTGCTGATCCACCATCTGGTCTGGATACGTACTGGATCCGGGTGACTGCAGTGACCCTCTGATCTAGATACAGACTGGATCTGGTGGCTACGGTGACCTCGGAACAAGAGAGAAACAGACTAATATTAGCGTAGATGCCATTCTTCTAATGATGTAGCAATAGGGTGTTATGGGAAGTGTTCCCGGTTCCGGTTTACCTAATTAATGCAGCCTAAAAATCCTTTAACAGATTTAGACATTAAAAGCATATTAGTATGTTATGTGTATGCCAGGTTAAAGAGATGGGTCTTTAATCTAGATTTAAACTGCAAGAGTGTGTCTGCCTCCCAAACAATGTTAGGTAGGTTATTACCTGCCGCCCGCAGTTGATTTTGATATTCTAGGTATTATCAAATTGCCTGAGTTTTGAGAACGCAGCGGACGTGGAGGATTATAATGTCATAGAAGAGGATCTATGACTTCTGGAAGCACCTCTTTTAGGAGCTTAGGTTGAATAGGGTCTAACATTCAGTTATGACCTACAATGTACATGTTGTTGGTTTAGATAATTTAACATCTTTATACAATTATTCCTCACCTATAGTAGAGAATGAGTGGAACACTTCCCCTTCAGAGTATCTATAGTGCACTGTCTGAAGCATCTGACTGAGGAGAGGGAATAGGAGAACAGATAAAGAAAGAGAGGACGTAGAAAGATATGGGAGACAGATAACTCTTGCTATGAACTTATGATAAATGCTTTTTAACACCCAGTTGCACACCTTTTCAAAAAATACATATTTTCCAGTCTGAGACCTTTTATGTAAAAAATACTAGGATTTGTGAACATAGCTGAAAGTACATAAAACCCCATTTAAAGCAATCTGTCAAACACCATTGTATTTAGGAACAATTACATATTGAGCAGTATTGCTGAAATGTGGATTTGTGAGTTCCCAGCATTCACCTCAATCATCTCATTAATCTGGAACATTTTCAGTTATGTAGAATTATCTCTGCAGCATACAACAAATCTTAGAATAAATGCATGTTTATGTTGGGTACCACTGATTTATCATCAAGAAGGCATAATAATGTATAATAATATGTATGTAATAAATTGTTCTCTAGCTTTCCTTATGTTTTTACCCACAGCCAATCATCACAAATATTAGTTCCCAAATTCTTCTGACATACAGTACAGGATGGTTTTCAGATTGTCACAAAGTTACACTGTGCATTGATCTGTAACACACAGAAGCAGTCTGAGCTTCACATGGCAGCTGTAGATAAGCATACAAAGGATTCGCTCTGAATTTGTAATTGACACAATGCATAAGTTCCCTCCTCGTTGTATTATTTTTTTAGAATTCAGAGTATGACATAAAAATTCCATTCTCATACAAAACATTAACTACAGTCACTCCTTTGAGTTATTTCCAAAATCCCACTGCTTTGCCTTTACACATTCCCAGGTTGTTTCCACAGTGATGCATATATCTATGATGACATATGACATTTATCTATAAAGTGATGTTCTGCACATCTTATAAATTTATAAATATCTTATAACATATCTTGAATGCATCATCACTGGATGTGAGTCCCATTCCTCTCTAGAGAGCATGGTGAGAAAATAACAATATCAACACTGAATTAAGTTTTCTCAACAACTATTTAATGTAATGATTAGAGAACAGATCTGTAGTTGGATGTCAGTGTTTGCTTTCAGTAAATATGGCACTGAAAACAATTTAGTATATCATTATGAAGCCATATCAAACTGATTGAGTTGTGTTTTTTTAAGAGCTTTTGAGTCAGCATTGAGTTTTATCAGTAAGCATAGCAGATGTGTGAACTGTTACTACAGAGTATCATTCACTGTAAACCCATTCAGTGTATCATTAGGAGTCCCAGTATTTGTTTGCTAATCTAACTGTACGTTAGTTATAGTGAAAGATCATTAGGATTAGGAAGCATAATTAATCTGAACAAACTGAGGGAAATAAGACAAAAGGGGAGGGCTGAACAAAAGGAGAAGAACAGCAACTAAAGGAAGATCTTGAGGAGAATGACACTTAAAGTGAATGATCATCATGTTCCTCATTACCACGAAGAATCAAAAGATTTGAATGCGATGAAGCATTAATCTTGGCTTTTGTGTCAACTGGTGCGGTCAGAACAGCTTCTTTAAACAGGTCTTTAAAGTGTTTTATGAAACCTGATTGGAAACGGTTGCTTGGAAACCAGATTGCTGAGATGCTCTTCAGATGATGGAGACGGAGTCGAGGAGGGATAAGGAGCTAATGGACAGGAAGCATGTGATGTCAGGAAGTACATCTGTGTGGGTTTACTTCACTCCACAAGCACTTTGACATTTATGAGCGTCACTGAATGTCTGTACTTAGAGTTCTGTTTACCTCAACTGTTTTTATCCACAGGACACTATTTCAGTTTCACAACTGTATGAATGACATCAAATTTACACAAAATATCCCTTAATGTTCTGATTGTCTGATGTCATGTTTAGTATCTTATGTAGAATTGTAATTCATTCAATCAATGTGAATAATGTTATAAATAAACACTCATACGCATACAGTATGTGCCGTGTAAGATGCTAAGTAACATTAAATCAAGGCAGTTTTAATGTGTGATTAATGTATGTCAGCAGCAGACACATGAGCAGAGTCAAGCAGAGCGCTGGTCTTCGTTTAAGTGCCGAATGTGTTTCCAGTAATTAGACTCTTGTGTCTTCCTTCAGTGTATAAATGTGTGGCCACCTACACATGTTGCCACTAGCAACCAAATCCAAACCATGCATTTGTTCTAGATATAATTAGCAGCAGCCATAAACTTGCAGACATAGTTTCCAGATCATAAGATTTTACTCTGCTCTTTCTCGTACAGTTTCTCAGAAAACTGTTAGTTTAGTTTACATATTTACTCTTTTACGTCATAATGCATTTGTGCTCAAGCTTTTGAACAGCATTTACAATGTTATACGATCCTCTGATACATTTGTTAATAATGTTAGGTAAAAACTGTTAGCCTGAATGCACTGTAAGTCGCTTTGGATAAAAGCATCTGCTAAATGCATTAATTTAATTTAATTTAATTTAATTTAATTTAATTTAATTTAATTTAATTTAATTTAATTTAATTTAATTTAATTTAATTTAATTTAATTTAATTTAATTTAAATAACATGGATACACACAGATGGAAATAATCATTATAACGGTGCTTGTTTATACACAGAACCGCTCAAAAGTTCTAGGTTGGTAAGATTTATTTATTTATATATTTTTGGAAACAATTCACTCTACTCACCGAGGCTGGAATTCTTTTTTATTTTTTAATTTTTTTTAACAAAATGTAATTCCTGTGATCAAATCTGTATTTTGACCATCATTGCTCCAGTCTTCAGTCACATGATCCTTCAGATATCAGTCTTATATGCTGAATAGCTGCTCAAGAAAGATTTTATCATCAGTGCCGGATATTTTTGTGGAAACCATGACACATTTTACAGAATTCTCTGATGAAAAAAAAGATCAAAAGAACAGCATTTACATTGAAAAACATTCACATTCAATTCACAAAAATCCACCCTTTCACTGAAATAAAACAAGGCTTTTCTCCAATACAAGGTCCGCACTGAATCTCTCCAGATCCTTCAGTTCTCCTCCGTCTCCTGCCGGGTTCAGGTCAGGGAACTGAGATGGTTGTGGCAGAACCTTCATTTTGTGTTCAGTTACCCATTTTGATGATCATTGTCCTGTTGGAAGATCCAACCATGCAGAGGCAGTCAGGTTTTGATCATATCCATGATGTCATGTATCTAAACAGGAAGTCCAATACCTCTGGAAAGTTCGAACTTCGCAAAAATGTGTACATATGAAGAACAATTCATTCAGGGCAAACATTCTTAGTTTTATTAATTTCTTATGCTCTGGATGCAAAACTGTCAACCATTTCAAATGAGAGATGAATGAGGATGATAAGAACTTATTATGAAATAATCATACAAATCCTTAGTAAATATGTTATTAATCACTTATAAATCATTGAAATGTTGTACTATTAACTCTGTCTATATCTGTATCATATCTGTATAGCCCTTACATTGCAGAACACATGACAAAGTATTCAAACCTGTTCATCATTTTCAAAAGCTTTCTGCATCCACTAATCTAAAGTGTTGTAAATGTTTTACTCATCATTTGTAGATCTTTCACCTCAGTGTGTATACAACTCTTGAGCACTTTACATTTTAGTTTAGGGGATGCAGAATGTGTTGCAAATGTAAATTTAGTTCAATTGCATCCTGTTCAATTACATAATTATGGTGTATGAACAGTACAGTTTAATTTCATTGGCGCAAAAAAAAAAAAAAACCCTTCAAATCAGTGAAGTGCTTAGATAATTAAGTGTCTTTAAGACCCCAACTAAACATATTTGTTAGGCTGCCAGACATGATTAAATATATTGCTGTCCATTTCAAATGGAGACTCCCAATAAAATGGAGTCTCTTTATTGTGTAATATACAGTATAAACAATATTTAGTGCTGTGGATAGTAAATCAAACACTTGTGAGGAAGCACAACCTGTGATCAAACAGATGGTCTATTCTCATATAACCAGCTCAGATACACCTGAGGCCCAAAGTATTCATTTAAATTGATTATTACAATGTGTGTAGTATGTGTATTATTTTTGCATTGTATTATTATATAGTACCACTGTATATTATAATTTGTGCAAAAAATATTAAATGATTAAGCTTTTCTTGGTTTTAGTTTTAGTCCTACAAAACCTTTGCACATAAAAATTTAAACACATCACAGGTTAATAGGCTACACAGAAATAACTGATATATATATATATATATATATATATATATATATATATATATATATATATATATATATATATATTTTTTTTTTTTTTTTTTTTAATAGGTCCTTTAGATGAATGCTTTACATAAAGTTTTGCACTTAAAATGATCTTCACATTCAGTTGAAATTGTCCTATGACATCACATGATATGCAATTCATTAAGATCCCCAAAGCAAACAAGCTTTGTAAACACACTTAAATGTTTGTTAAATGGGGACACTTAATATCCAGAGATATCGTCGACTTGATTGTACAGATACTATTTAAACTGATCTGAGCTGGATGATGACGTCACTGAATTCAGTGATGAACTGCCTTTAACTGTAAATAGTTTACTATTGTCCTTTTGTATTTTTACACACTGTTTTCCTATTTAATGCTGTACAGTTGCTTTGACACAATCTGTATTTTTTTAAAGGGCCATATAAATAAAGGTGACTTGACTAATGTATCTAGACTCATTTCATCTCATCTTTGTTATCTTAACTGTATGAACGCCTCATCTCTGGATTGTTCAAAGTGAAACAGCATCTTTCATGAATCAGTAGTGGGCTGAGCGAGAGCCAATCAGATGCAGACATTAGAGGAGAGATGCTGTTATTAGTCTTTGTTTGGTGAGTAGCTATTTATTGTGTTTGTGAAGTGCTCTTCACTTTGATTATAGAAAACGGAAATCTGTAAATCAAGTAATAGTGAGCAATCAGTGCTGTAGTGTTTTACTCTACCTTTACACAAACAGTTTCAGTCCACAAACCAAAGATCACTCAGTCAAAATCTATCCGTACCAAATGTTCTTTACTGACCTTTCTTCAGCATTCATGAACTGCTCTATTCCCAGTCTGATATTAAACAACAGTTAGTTGTAGCATTAAATTGTATACTTGTACCTCTACATGAAAATGTATTTTGTATTTGACAGCTGTGTGGTTTAGTGTGAAGCAATGTCATGGGAGGATGCTGTAAGAGAAGGATTTCTCCTCTGAAACATAAAAGGAGAATGGCCACTCGAAGTATTTTTGTTGTTGCCATGGCAGCAAACAGGTATGACTCACTGTGAACTTCATCTGTTAAAGCAGACATACTCTATACATCACAAAACACACAAGCAGTGTTCATCTTATTGACAGTTTCCCTCTTTCTGACATTCATTTCATATTCAAATGAACTTTATGTTGTTGTAGATAACACAATGTAATGATGTTGAATTTTCAGATTTGAGATTATAGCCAGCCAACACGCTCTTACACACAGCTGTGATGCATACGGTATGCGTCAATGTGACACAGGCAGGTGTTCTACTGTTTCAGATTTGTGGAGTAAACATAGACTTTATTTAGATGTGAAAAGGTCAAATTAAATACTCAGGGCACGCCTGGGCCTCCCAGAATTGGTGCAGAAGACTCTCAGTGGCACTGTCATTGTGTGGAGGTCTCCTCTGACCGGAGAACTGGGGCGTCTCGGAGAGTGCGGCCCTAACAGATGTTTCTTCACTGTCTTATCATTCCCATCCACATACAAAAGCTTCTTTTTTATGGTGGGTCCAATTGTATATTCACATTTAATATTAATAAAATTCAATATTAAAATTATATACAGTTTTGTAATAAAATGGACCACACTAATATTAGTTGTTTTATATATATTATATAATATATTATTTTGTCATGAAACTCTAGAAGGCGCAGGCTGATGGTTGTGAATGAAACTTACTGATGATATTCAGAGAGTAAATGACTTGGCACAAGCTGATTGATTCATGCTGCATATGCAGCCAATGGATGCCTTGCCTGCTTTGCATTTTTATGGCTGGCTAATATTCACTCGAGATTTCCGCAGTGTGCTTTTCGGAGTTTCCTTGATACCCTCCACCTTCCCCAGCTCCACCTGTATAGATCTGCAGTAGCATGTTCCTGTACTTGCTTGAAGCAGCAGCAGCAATAATCTACAACTACTGCGATAACCAACAGCAGCAGCAGTGTAGCAGATCTATTCCGCCAAGACCAAATACGTTAACATTGCCATATCCATCACCGTGCTAAAATCTTCGGAGAGTTCTGATTAAACTAACTTTAAGATTTGTCTTTTTTCCAGGTAGAGATTGCAGCATTGAAAGTCTTCCTCTTCCACATCACGAGCAGCACCAGTGGCTGTTCTTTCACAAGGACTCACCAAAGAATAACTACAAGCTTTTCAGGAACCGTTCATTACCCTGTTCAACCACACAATGACCTTCAGCCACCTCTCTCACCTGCCCCTTACCACGCAGCACCTGGAGGGCCTCAGCGCACAAACACACCTGCTGCCTCTGTCCTACAAAGAAACAGCTGAGGAGAACTCAGACTCCTGTGGTGTATGTCCATTTGTTCTGCGCCCCACCGTCTGAAAGAGATTTTTATGTTCAAGAGCTGATGCAGCACATTCAGGCTGCTCAAATTAGGCGCTGTGGTATACGTACTATACAGAGCTCCTAACATACACATGTGATTGCCAGATAACAGGAGCGCAGTCATGTCAATCCCAATGACCCGCCGAAGAAGCTCGCTCAGTATTTAAAGTGATTGGACAAGAATGACAGTCAATATCTGAAATACCTGGAGTGGAAGCAGAAGTGTGAATCCGGATGACAGAGCTGAAGGACAGACCGTGGGGTGTTCAGGATACTGGTCAAGATAACTTCATTAGCCACATTTCCACTGTCGGGCCAGTGCAAGCCAGGACATAAAGCGGGCCGGGCGGGGCTAATAGCCTCGGGCCACTTTTCTGTGAGTGCAGTACAAGTTCATCAAACAACCGCAGTAAGAATATTTCATCAAGCACGGTGAGTAATGGCTTCTCCTGCTATTGTTATTTGCACCTCTTGCCACATGTACAGTTTATCTATCTCTGTCGCTGATGAGGGATTCACATGTGATAAATGCAGGGAAATAGTTAGGCTGACAGAGAAGATTTCAGAATTAGAGACACGCATCCAAACTTTAATTGAGGACAGTAAGAATGTTAGGGCTCTAGATATGGCTTTGGATGCGTCTAGTTCAGGGATTCCTGTACATTGTCCGGTTCCAGCAGAGCCCCTGCAGCAGGGCAACTGGGTGACGGTGAGGCAGCGTAGTCGTGAGTCAAAACACCGCTCTTCTGTTCCGATCAAAACATTAAACAGGTTCTCCCCACTCAGCGATGCACCCACTGAGAAACCTGATGAAAGTGCTCTAGTTATTGGCGATTCTATTGTACGGAACGTGAATATAGAGACACCAGCCACCATAGTCAAATGTTTACCAGGAGCCAGAGCGCCTGACATCTTGGCAAATTTAAAAGTGCTGGCAAATGCTAAACGTAAATACAGTAAGATTGTTATTCATGCCGGCGCTAATGATGTTCGACTTCGCCAGTCGGAGATCACTAAAAATAACATTAAAGAGGTGTGTGAACTTGCAAGCACGATGTCAGACACTGTAATAGGCTCTGGTCCCCTCCCTGCTTATCGTGGTGACGAGATGCATAGCAGATTGTCATCACTCAATGGCTGGATGTCTAAGTGGTGCCCACAGAATAACATAGGTTTCATAGACAATTGGACGAGCTTTTGGGGCAGACCTGACCTGTTGAAAAGAGATGGTCTTCATCCCTCCTGGGGTGGCGCCACTCTTCTCTCTAGAAATATGGCACATAGTCTTAGTGTTTATACTTGACTAACTGGGGCTCAGGTCAGGAAGCAGACAGACTGGCTAAACCGACCGTCTGCTAGCTGCCTCCCGTCACAGAGGTCAGTTAATTCTCAGCACATAGAGACTCTTTCACCTAGATATCACACTATAGAGACCGTGTCTGTTCCCCGAACTAGAAAATACAAAAAACGTCCAAACCAAGTTAAGAGTAACAATTTAATTGAGGTTCAACAAATAAAAAACAAATGCAATATGGATAAACAAATGCTAAAGCTTGGCTTATTGAATATCAGATCCCTTTCTACGAAAACACTTTTTGTAAATAATATGATAACTGATCATAATATAGATGTGCTCTGTTTGACAGAAACTTGGCTAAAAGCTGATGATTACATTATTTTAAATGAGTCCACCCCTCAAGATTACGGTTATAAACACGAGCCACGTCTAAAAGGCAAAGGTGGAGGTGTTGCTTCAATTTATAACAACGTTTTCAGGATTTTTCAGAGGGCAGGCTTCAAGTATAACTCGTTTGAAGTAATGGTGCTTCATATAACATTATCCAGAGAAACCAATGTTAATGATAAATCCCCTGTTATGTTTGTACTGGCTACTGTATACAGGCCACCAGGGCACCATACAGACTTTATTAAAGAGTTTGGTGATTTTACATCCGAGTTAGTTCTGGCTGCAGATAAAGTTTTAATAGTTGGTGATTTTAATATCCATGTCGATAATGAAAAAGATGCATTGGGATCAGCATTTATAGACATTCTGAACTCTACTGGTGTTAGACAACACATCTCAGGACCTACTCATTGTCGAAATCATACTCTAGATTTAATACTGTCACATTGAATTGATGTTGATAGTGTTGAAATTATTCAGCCAAGTGATGATATCTCAGATCATTATTTAGTTCTGTGTAAACTTCATATAGCCAAAATTGTAAATTCTACTTCTTGTTACAAGTATCGAAGAACAATCACTTTTACCACAAAAGACTGCTTTTTAAGTTATCTTCCTGATGTATCTGAATCCTTAGCATATCCAAATCCTCAGAACAACTTGATGAAACTATGGACTCTCTCTTTTCTAGCTCTTTAAATATAGTTGCTCCTTTACGCTTAAGGAAGGTTAAGGAAAACAGTTTGACACCATGGTATAATGAGCATGCTCGCACCCTAAAGAGAGCAGCCCGAAAAATGGAGCGCAGCTGGAGGAAAACAAAACTAGAGGTATTTCATATTGCTTGGCGGGAAAGTAACATATCCTACAGAAAAGCATTAAAAACTGCTAGATCCGATTACTTTTCTTCTCTTTTAGAAGAAAACAAACATAACCCCAGGTATTTATTCAATACAGTGGCTAAATTAACAAAAAATAAAGCCTCAACAAGTGTTGACATTTCCCAACACCACAACAGTAATGACTTTATGAACTATTTTACTTCTAAAATCGATACTATTAGAGATAAAATTGCAACCATTCAGCCGTCAGCTACAGTATCACATCAGACAGTGCACTATAGACCCCCTGAGGAACAGTTCCACTCATTCTCTACTATAGGAGAGGAAGAATTGTATAAACTTCATCTAAACCAACAACATATATGTAAGACCCTATACCATCTAAGCTCCTAAAAGAGGTGCTTCCAGAAGTCATAGGTCCTCTTCTGACTATTATTAATTCCTCATTGTCATTAGGACATGTCCCCAAAACCTTCAAACTGGCTGTTATTAAGCCTCTAATAAAAAAAACATAACTTGACCCCAAAGAACTAGTTAATTATAGACCAATCTCGAATCTCCCTTTTCTGTCCAAGATACTAGAAAAGGTGGTATCCTCACAATTATATTCCTTCTTAGAGAAAAATGGTATATGTGAGGATTTCCAGTCAGGATTTAGACTGTATCATAGTACTGAGACTGCTCTCCTTAGAGTCACAAATTATCTGCTCTTATCATCTGATTGTGGTTGTATCTCTCTATTAGTTTTATTGGATCTTAGTGCTGCGTATGACACAATTGAACACAGCATTCTTTTGCATAGACTTGAACACTTTGTTGGCATCAGTGGAAGTGCATTAGCATGGTTTAAATCGTACTTATATGACCGCCATCAGTTCGTAGCAGTGAATGAAGATGTATCATATCGATCACAAGTGCAGTATGGAGTACCTCAAGGCTCAGTTCTAGGGCCGCTACTCTTCACGCTTTATATGTTACCCTTGGGAGATATCATCAGGAAACATGGTGTTAGCTTTCACTGTTATGCTGATGATACGCAGCTCTATATTTCTTTTCTAGTCGATATAAAAAATTGGATGACGAGTAATTTCTTACTGCTAAATTCAGAAAAAACAGAGGTGTTAATTATAGGACCTAAAAACTCGTAATAACCTAGCTTGTAATAACCTAGAACACTGTCTAAGACTTGATGGTTGCTCTGTCAATTCTTCGTCATCAATTCTTCATCAGGAACCTAGGTGTGCTATTTGATGGCAATCTTTCCTTAGAAAGCCACGTTTCTAGCATTTGTAAAACTGCATTTTTCCATCTCAGAAATGTATCTAAATTACGGCCTATGCTCTCAATGTCAAATGCAGAAATGTTAATCCATGCATTTATGACCTCAAGGTTAGATTATTGTAATGCTTTATTGGGTGCTTGTTCTGCACGCTTAGTAAACAAACTACTGCTAGTCCAAAATGCAGCAGCAAGAGTTCTTACTAGAACCAGGAAGTATGACCATATTAGCCCGGTCCTGTCAACACTGCACTGGCTCCCTATCAAACATTGTATAGATTTTAAAATATTGCTTATTACTTATAAAGCCCTGAATGGTTTAGCACCTCAGTATTTGAATGAGCTCCTTTTACATTATAATCCTCTACGTCCGCTACGTTCTCAAAACTCAGACAATTTGATAATACCTAGAATATCAAAATCAACTGCGGGTGGCAGGTCCTTTTCCTATTTGGCGCCTAAACTCTGGAATAACCTACCTAACATTGTTCGGGAGGCAGACACACTCTTGCAGTTTAAATCTAGATTAAAGACCCATCTCTTTAACCTGGCATACACGTAACATACTAATATGCTTTTAATATCCAAATCCATTAAAGGATTTTTAGGCTGCATTAATAAGGTAAACCGGAACCGGGAACACTTCACATAACACCCTATGTACTTGCTACATCATTAGAAGAATGGCATCTACGCTAATATTAGTCTGTTTCTCTCTTATTCCGAGGTCACCGTGGCCACCAGATCCAGTCTGTATCCAGATCAGAGGGTCACTGCAGTCACCCGGATCCAGTACGTATCCAGACCAGATGGTGGATCAGCACCTAGAAAGGACCTCTACTGCCCTGAAAGACAGCGGAGACCAGGACAACTAGAGCCCCAGATACAGATCCCCTGTAAAGACCTTGTCTCAGAGGACCACCAGGACAAGATCACAGGAAACAGATGATTCTTCTGCACAATCTGACTTTGCTGCAGCCTGGAATTGAACTACTGGTTTCGTCTGGTCAGAGGAGAACTGGCCCCCCAACTGAGCCTGGTTTCTCCCAAGGTTTTTTTCTCCATTCTGTCACCGATGGAGTTTCAGTTCCTTGCCGCTGTCGCCTCTGGCTTGCTTAGTTGGGGTCACTTCATCTACAGCGATATCATTGACTTGATTGCAAATAAATGCACATACATTACTTAAACTGAACAGAGATGACATCACTGAATTCAATGATGAACTGCCTTTAACTATCATTTTGCATTATTGACACACTGTTTTCCAAATGAATGTTGTTCAGTTGCTTTGACGCAATGTATTTCGTTTAAAGCACTATATAAATAAAGGTGATTGATTGATTGACTACCACCGAAGCCAGAGTAGCGCAGGGTTTCCACAGTCAGGGCCTGAAGCACCGCTGCGCATCAATAAAACACGCCCTTTACACACCTCTCAGAACAACGTCATGCAACCTCATCATTTCACCAACAAAGAGAAGTTATCTGAAAACTAAAAGTCACTGGAACATGCGCGATCACAAAACGAACAAAGATAAAAGCGGCTATTTGTTTTCATGCTTTGTTACATATTCAAATTCAAAAGCATCAATGTTTTAAGTGATACATTGATCACATTGATTTAATTTATCAGGACTCAAAATTGATCAAACATAAATACACTTATTTCTATTTTATTTATTTATTTTTAACGCTTATGAAAATAGCCTGCTTATTCAGTCGAGTCTGTTTCTGTATATTTGTAGCCACAGTAGCCGTCATATTTAGAATGAATGATAATATCTCTATTTTTATAAAAGCTCCCGAACTGTGGATTTCATGCGGGCCAGATGGGGGCCGGATCTGGGCCAACACTATGTTGCTGTCTGGGGAGGCTTGTGACAGATAATATAAGTTACTAAATAAATACACAATTGTGATAAAGAATAAGAAGCTGCAGTCTGATTTATCCAAGCGGTCATATTTACCATGTTTACTATGGTAACGTTATTTTTTAGCGTGCATAGTCTTTTACATCGTTTATAAATATTTCTGCCTTGTTTAGTGATTATGATCGGATAGAGTTATTTCAAAAACTTGCTGCTAACTAAGAGTGAGTTTTGAGCTCGACTTATTTAAAAAAGTATACAATATATAATACCTGCGTTAGAGCTGTTATCTTTCTGAAATGATCCCCAGCACTGACTCTCTAGACGCAGAGAAACTCCACCTTTGTTCGTAACCCCTCCTCTAGCCCCAGCTGGCCCGCTTTGGCCCAAGGTTTTCGTCGGGCCAAAAAACCCTGGCCGTTGGCCCCGAGGAAGCCCCAGCGATCAAGTCCCGGAAGTTGCAGTGGAAACGTGACTGGCCCTGGCACGCACTAGCACGCCCAGCTTAAGCTCGCCAGTGGAAACACGGCTATTGATGCCTTTGAGTGCTTGGCGTGCAACAGAATGTTGGAGAATATCCACAGACAGGAAAATCTTCGCTTGAATTAAGATTATAATATTTAAATTTTAAAGCACAGCCACCACAAAATCAGACTTACTAGAGATCATTCTAAGGTTAAATATAGATTTAACTTTTTTTTTTTTTAATAAATGTCCTAATCTGTGTCCTAAACTCCTGAAACATTGGTGTCTCATATTTTAAAGCAGTCAATGCAATTTTGGAAAGAAATCAAATCTGTATGTATATATTTAGATGTAAACCCCTTTGTAGTCATTAACGTTTTCATAAGTAACTGTAATTTAAATGGAAATTTTTCTCAGCTAAGTGATTAGAATTAAATTTTTATATGTAAATTATTCCCCAACACAGTTTATAAGTACTAATAAACAGCTAAAATGCTAGTAATATGCATACTAATAAGCAGCTACTGTAGTTAACAGTGTTCCCTAATCTAAAGGGTTACTGGTATTGTTAACTGCTTCTCTTTTACTCTGACTGAGACAGAAACTGTCGTCTAAAGTCTGGAGAGCTGAAGAAAGCCATCTCACATGCCTGCCCCCAAAACTATTTGAGTTTGCCTTGAGAAGCAGCTTGTCTCTACAGCAGATATGGAGAGCCAGTTATGAGCAGTCCAGAAGAGACGCCCTATTCACAGGAACAGAAACGTTACAGTCACACAGTTCTGGAGAGAAGTGTTTACTGACTGAAGGAGACTGATAACAGAAATGCAATTATTATGTGGATGGTAAACCTGTGGGCTGCATTTCAAAACATCAAGGTGATGTGTAATTCATAGGGCTATTTTCATGTTATTTCATACATTGCATTACATTTAATGTACATAGTTTTTATGTGGACGAGACAATTTCTCTTAAACAATCAGGATATGCATTAACCTGTTTTTATAGTAGAAGTGAAGTGACATTCAGCCAAGTATTGTGACCCATATTTGCATATGCTCTGCATTTAACCCATATACACACACACAAAGAAAAAAACACATTATGTAAATAAGTTGTCATAGAATAAGAATATGTGAATAACTCAATTTTCACAAAAAAAATGACAGATAGACGATATGTGACGATTTGTTAATACAAACAAAAAACAATTGTTCAAGTGTTTTAAAGACCAAAAAGCTCAACAGTAGGGGGGTTTATAGCAGGATTGAACATCCTTGTCATTTCTTACTTTAAACACATTGCAATGCACTTTTGACATATTATGGTTGTTTTTATGCAATTTATGTTAAGTAAATTATAATAATTAATAAAGTTGGATTTGTCTTTTTTTGTTACAAGTTCATATAAAAGGCAATCACTTTTTCCACACAGATTGTTGTATACCTATGTAAGAAAAACATGAAAGATGTTTCTTCAGCCCATCAAAATTCAGAAAACCCAACAGAAGTAAACATTAAACATAATCTAAATATATTGCCTATGCTGTTTCTTTGCATTCGAATGTGAAAATGGAAATAAATGTCAATTTCACACCTTGTAGTATGGATATAATTCATAGGATCCTGGCATGAAATGTCTTTAAAATGAAGCACCTGCCCTCTTTTATTGCGGTTTTCTTTTGCATGGTGCTTCCCCTTCACACATCTCAACACTAGATGGAGACACAAATATACAATCTACAGATATGTACCATGTTTTCTGTATTCTAATAATTGGTTTTATTAAATTAAATTATTAATTTGGTACAGTGCACTAATTGTTTACATGTTACATAGTACTTATATTTAAAAATACCTGCATGTAATTGTGTAAAAAAAAATACTTGAAGCTTTTGAATGTGAACTAATGTTAAAATGTAATTAATTTTCAAAGAATTATACAGGTATAGAGGTTAAATTTCAGACAGTATCTACCACAAAATGTAAAAATTTCGAAGAAAGTTGTATAGTTATAAGTTATAGTAGGTTACAAAAGTAATGAATGAACTAATCTTATGAATTACATAGATGAGCCTTTAATACACAGCCTTTAATATTTTAGAATAACATTTTACTGGAATTGCAAATATTTTGGCTACAGAGCAGAAAGTATGAATCATCACATACTTTTCTTTGTTCGGTCAAGAAATCATCATCATTGAACTAGAAGTTTTCACTGTTGTTGAGTTTTCAGATGTATTTCAGTTATGAAGTTCTGATGGGTAGATATCCAGCTTGAAGAAATGTTTAACTGATGCAAAGATTACCAAAGATTAGACGGTGGAAATAGGAAGCACAATCAGCAGAGCAGCAATGGCAAAGTAAAAATGAGATGTTGAGGTGGGATTGGATCAACAATCTAGATGTTGAAATGGTCAAGTCGAATGAATGGAGTGCTGTTTTCTGTTTTATGTGATGAGTGCCATATAAATCCAGGCACATGATGACTCAAGGGCTATGACCTGAAGCAATTCCAATTAAACACTGAATTAAAGATGATATTTTGAAGTAGAAAAAAATGCACCCCAGCATAGATGGTTACCAGTTTTTTTTTTTTTACTTTTATTTTGACTGCTGGTGGTGCCACTAAGAACATAAAACATAAAATAAGATATATGGAAGAATAAGGGTAACCAAATGATCCATATAAAGTTTGGTTACAACCCCTTGCGGAAAAAGAACCACGGTTTTATTATATTAAACGTGTAGTAATGTTGTTTTGGTGTATTGACTTCCATGTGCATAAGCAGAGTTTTACTACAATTATCATTGTTAAACTATGCTTATTGTAACAAAACCATGGTTAATTTGTACCACCCAATGGTAGCATGTACAATGTGAAAAGCAATGGTCCTCGACCTGAGCCTTGCAGTACTCAATAGCAAACTTGTAAACAATATGAAACCCTTCAGCTTACTGCTACAAGCTGATAATGGGAAATACTATTTGAACCATGCCATTGTAATATTCAAGCCTATCCAAGAGAATGCTACGGTTAATAGTTTTAAAGGCAACACTAAGGTCTAATAACGCTAATAAAAAAATGCAACCAAGATCAGATGATAAGTGTAAGTCATAAAAAAATCAGATATGTCCATGAAAGTGGGTAAAGAGTAAAAAAAAAAGAGGTTTTCCTGGCTTTGGAAAGAGTCTTGAGAAGGGATAAAAAACAAGAGGACAAAAGATGTCTCTCACCAAAAGAGAAAATACAACAGTAATGTCTATAATTTAGGGAATTGTAGGTCAGAAGGAGTCTTCATTAAACCTTCAAAGCTGTTCTTCCTCAGTGGACACTCTGACCTTCAATACTTTGTCCAGTATGCTGGTCCTCCAGCAAAGATGCTCTAAGTACATGCTACTGATGATAAGTGGTCTTGAGGGGAACAGGCCTGTTTAACCACTGTTATTACAAGGACGGTTCATTTATGGCAAGCAAAGCAGGCAAATGAAAAACAACATTTGCACTTGCAGATTAAAACAAAATTCTAAACAGAACACTGTTTTTTTTCAGTAAAAAAAGAAAGAAGGTACATTTATTTAATTTGTGTGATGATTAATGTCCCTCACAAACTCTATAGTCCCATTTAGACAATTGTAATCATGAGTAGATTAGTAGTATTACTGATGTATTTTATGTCATAGAACCAAGCATGAAAATATCTTGATCTTGTGTTAACCATAGACCATCTTTCTGGCGTTTAACCAAAAAACTCAATCAAAAACCCACTGACCAGAAGTGCTAAAATGCGAACTCATTTCCAGGTTTTAGGACTCGACTCATTGCTGCTCCCTGGTGTCTAATTCTGCTAATCCCTAAATTTTTGGTCAAAAACTGTCAGCTGTGGTTACCAGAACTGTACAAAATATGGTAGCAACATTTAAAGTTTTACCGTACTTCTTTAACTGATACTGTATAATGTTAATATACCAAACTCTTGAAGTACTGAAATGTGTTTAGTACCTTTGTAAATAGACTGATAACCACCAAAATCAGGTGGTAATGAGAAAGTCCCACAATGACCCAAAGCTCATCACAAGCAACCACTGTAACTCTAAAATAAATGGTCTAAAGTAAAAAGAGACTGGTTCCTCCAAGCTCATCAAGACCATGGCTGTATATTTTCCACTCTCTCTGTGTGCTCTCTGGTGAGAGTTGACCAGCATATATGTCAACAAGTCTCTCTCTCTCTCTCACTCTCTCTCTCTCTCTCTCTCTCTCTCACTCACTCACACACACACACACACACACACACACACACACACTCCTGTCTTCAGTGAGCAAGGGAAACACTACTTTCACCACTGACCACACATTTCTTCTATGTAGTTTTGTTGCTGTGTTTGTGTTTATGTAAGATGTCCTTGAAATTATTTCAATAATGTACTAACATTACGTTGACTTTCATTTATTTGATGCCTGACCCACTCACAGGTTTGTTTCCCTGTAGTGAAGAAAAATGGTTGCTTCTGCAATATAAAGGTATCTGCTGCCTTAAGGACTGTGGAAGGGGCTAGAGGTGATTCCAGAAGTCATCTTTATGAATTGAACATCAGTGGACTTGGAGACCTGTTTTAAGGCCCCGAAACAGTAAACAACAAGTTTATTAGAAATGGTAGTGAAGTTGGCATAAGATAAAAGGACTACAAAAACTATTCAATTTTGAAGCAGTGACAAAATCATCCAGTGCTCCAGGCCAACTGCCACTTCCTCTGTAAACTAATATTCTGATGGTTTTCCAATATAATATAATAATATAAATATATATATATTTTTAATTTTATTATTATTATTATTTAATCATATTGGTGCAGTTTTGCTGACCAAAACACTGGTTGCACTGTCAGGGATGGACAACTCTGCTCCCGCTCTCTGTTACTGTCCCACAGGTTTTAGTTTTAGTTCCAATCCCAAAACCTAGATTATTTCTCTGGATTGGCACATTTAGATTCAATTTGATCAATTCCTCTTTCATTCCTTTTTCATTTTCGTTTTATTTCAATGTCCATTTGAAATTAAGAATCATATTAGAATAATCTATATGACATATTTATATGCAGCAAAACCATCCCAGTCTCAATCCAGGACCTTTGTAGAGTTATCCACTCATTGTCGCCCTATAAAGTACATAATTTGTCATTGAAAGTTTTATAAGAATATGGTTCACTTTAAAGAATGTTTTCAGCACCTATATTAGGAACACAGTCAGAATCAGCGCTGCAATGTTCAGCCCATTCAACTTCTAAGGGAGTTTTCCCATCAACTCTGCAACAGCTGTGGCAATACAGCAGTGTGAAAGAGTTTCACTGGGCTCTGGAGGGTTACTCACTCTCCCCAATTAAGAGCTCAGGACACAGGCAGAGCCATGGAGCCCCTCCACCCAACTGGCTCAATGGAATTTTTGAAGGGGGGCATTTCCCTGGGAATTTCTCTCTGTCATAAAACAAAGCTGTGAGTTTCCACGGAGCTTAGAGATTGGAAAAGTTAAATCAGAGCATTTCCTAAGGATCAAGACATTTGTAAAGTGCCATGTGCATGAAGCTCTGCTCTTATGACATAAGGCTCTTTCCACAAAACAGATGATTTCCTGAAAATGCATGTTTGTATTTTACAGTGTCCTGGCACTGAACTAGTTAATTATAGACTGATCTCGAATCTCCCTTTTCTGTCCAAGATACTAGAAAAGGTTTTATCCTCACAATTATATTCCTTCTTAGAGAAAAATGGTATCTATAAGGATTTCCAGTCAGGATTTAGACCGTATGATAGTACTGAGACTGCTCTCCTTAGAGTTACAAATTACTTGCTCTTATCATCTGATCGTGGTTGTATCTCTCTATTAGTTTTATTGGATCTTAGTGCTGCGTTCGACACTATTGACCACAACATTCTTTATAGACTTGAACACTTTGTTGGCATTAATGGAAGTGCATTAGCAATAGTTTAAATCATACTTATATGACCGCCATCAGTTCGTAGCAGTGAATGAAGATGTATCATATCGATCACAAGTGCAGTATGGAGTACCTCAAGGCTCAGTACTAGGGCCACTACTCTTCACGCTTTATATGTTACCTTTGGGAGATATCATCAGGAAACATGGTGTTAGCTTTCACTGTTATGCTGATGATACTCAGCTCTATATTTCCTCGCAGCCCGGTGAAACACACCAATTTGAAAAACTAATGGAATGCATAGTCGATATAAAAAACTGGATGACGAGTAAATTCTTACTGCTAAATTCAGAAAAAACAGAGGTGTTAATTATAGGGCCTAAAAACTCTGCTTGTAATAATCTAGAACACTGTCTAAGACTTGATGGCTGCTCTGTCAATTCTTTGTCATCAGTTAGGAACCTAGGTGTGCTACTTGTTCGTAATCATTCCTTAGAAAGCCACGTTTCCAGCATTTGTAAAACTGCATTTTTCCATCTCAAAAATCTAATTTTCAATCTAATTTTAAATCTAAATTATGGCCTATGCTCTCAATTTCAAATGCAGAAATGTTAATCCATGCATTTTTGACCTCAAGGTTAGATTATTGTAATGCTTTATTGGGTGGTTGTTCTGCACGCTTGGTAAACAAACTACAGCTAGTCCAAAATGCGGCAGCAAGAGTTCTTACTAGAACCAGGAAGTATGACCATATTAGCCCGGTCCTGTCCACACTGCACTGGCTCCCTATCAAACATCGTATAGATTTAAAATATTGCTTATTACTTATAAAGCCCTGAATAGTTTAGCACCTCAGTATTTGAATGAGGTCCTGTTACATTATAATCCTCTACGTCCGCTACGTTCTCAAAACTCAGGCAATTTGATAATACCTAGAATATCAAAATCAACTGTGGGCGGCAGATCCTTTTCCTGGAGGAAAAGGCAGAGACACTCTTGCAGTTTAAATCTAGATTAAAGACCCATCTCTTTAACCCAGCTTACACATAGCATACTAATATGCTTTTAATATCCAAATCCATAAAAGGATTTTTAGGCTGCAGTAATTAGGTAAACCTGAACCGGGAACACTTCACACTAATATTAGTCTGTTTCTCTCTTGTTCCGAGGTCACCGTGGCCACCAGATCCAGTCTGTGTCCAGATCAGAGGGTCACTGCAGTCACCCGGATCCAGTACGTATCCAGACCAGATGGTGGATCAGCACCTAGAAAGGACCTCTACATCCCTGAAAGACAGCGGAGACCAGGACAACTAGAGCCCAGATACAGATCCCCTGTAAAGACCTTGTCTCAGAGGACCACCAGGACAAGACCACAGGAAACAGATGATTCTTCTGCACAATCTGACTTTGCTGCAGCCTGGAATTGAACTACTGGTTTCATCTGGTCAGAGGAGAACTGGCCCCCCAACTGAGCCTGGCTTCTCCCAAGGTTTTTTCTCCATTCTGTCACCGATGGAGTTTCGGTTCCTTGCCGCTGTCACCTCTGGCTTGCTTAGTTGGGGTCACTTCATCTACAGCGATATCATTGACGTGATTGCAAATGAGTACACAGACACTATTTAAACTGAACAGAGATGATGACATCACTGAATTCAATCAAATTCAAAATCATTGTATTTCATAAGGCATAAGCATATTTCAGTTAGGCAAGATTTGCACTGAATACTGAATGAAACAGCTTTCTCTATTAGAGAGACAAGCTTTTGAGCAGATTTGGGCTAGATTTCACTTCATTTGAACAGAAGCACAATTTCAACATTACTGGTCTCAGAAAGCTGTAAACTGACAATCTTGAGCATTGAAGCTCTGACATAAGATTTTGTGCATATAACTTCTAACACGTTAAATTAAAACTGCCAACTATCATTTTGCATTATTGACACACTGTTTTCCTAATGAATGTTGTTCATGTTGTTCAATGTTGCTTTGACGCAATGTATTTTGTTTAAAGAGCTTTATAAATATAGGTGACTTTGACTTGACTCTGCACAGAGAATCTAACATAAAATCAAGAAATCTACATTCGTCTCTTTGACGCTCAGTGAGCAGATTTTAAAGAGTTAAGAGTTTGAATAGTTAAGAATTTTATGTCAAATTGTATAAAAATGGATTGTAGCATAAAATGTTGCTTAATATAAATGGGTTATTAAGGGCTTTATAAGTGTGCAATATTTTAAATTTGATAATGAAAAGATGAGAAATTGGGGTTATAAAATGTTAATAACATATAAAGCTTACCAGTCATCATCAGAATTGTCTAATGTAGAACGGCGAGCTACAAGAACAGCTTACATTTCCAAAAACATGCAGTATTTTTTATAAGTTTGCAAATATGAGTGCCGTCATGAATTTTAGCATACACACAGTCTAAAAACATAGGCATATTTTATAAATTAAGCCCAATATGTGAACCATATGTGCATTGGCTCAATTAAAAATATCATAATTTAATAGAAGGAAACTATTATCATCTTGCCTATGCATGCACCATTTATTTTATTCACTACATTAACTTGTTAGACCAGGTGTTCTTAAATCTGGCCCCTTGAGGTTCATTTTCCAACCCCAAAATCCCAACACACATGCACAGGCCTTCAAAGGTCTTCAAGATTCAGAAAGATACAAGCAGAGGAGTTCAATCAAGGTTGGAGCTAAACTATGCAGGAAAGTGGAACTCGAGGGTTAGATTAGAGTTAAGAAACGCCTAATTCATCTGGTCCAAAAGAAATATAGAGCTGAGTATCATTTTGTGTTGGGTGTAAAGTTTAGGAGCATCCAGTTTTAAAAAGTGTTAATTTATTTTCATCTGATTTACTCACAATCACATTTTTCAGATCATCAAAGCAAACATCAGTTGACTGCAATGGCAGGATGAAATAAGGGTTAGCTTTTGGCTTGCTTTGACACCAAATGATTAGATCTGTTCAGAAGACATGAATTAAACCACTGGAGTTGTACTTTTAGGCTGCTTTTAGGTGTTTTTGGAGCTTTGGTCTACATCCACATGAACTGTTTAGGAGCTATCCTTCTAAAATTCATTGTTTTTGTCTTGCAGAAGATCGAAAGTCCAAGGTGAGTCAGTAATATATTTAAATAATGAATGGAATGCTTGCTTTCAATTTGACCGAAAGGTATTTCAAACATTTTTCACCTGATGACATTAAAGAGTTTCTATCCCATGACAGTTAAAACCTCATTCTTTGTTTAAATGTAGCTGCATTTCAAGCATTGACCTGTGCTGCAAATACTATTATTATTACTATGATTATTTTCACATTTTTAACCATCTTTTTTTATTTTTATTTTACAAAAAGGAAATAATGCGATAGTGTAAGAAAAAGTGACTAAAATTACAAAATGTTACAAAAACCTTCAAAATGCTAATATATCCAGGGGTTCATACTGTTGTGTAGCCACCAGATTTGTCTCCTGGATGATGTCATTTGGTAGTTAAGAGTGAGGTGTGTGATGTCACAGTGCAAGAATAATTCATCTTTTTAAACAGGTTTCCAAATCAATTCCCCTTGGCTGGCCGGAAAGCACAAATGTGATCTCATGCCAGTATGGCTGTCACAAGGTGCAAACTGTTGTCATCATCATCTTCTGGGAGCTCCAGGATTGACTTCAAACCCTTAGGTCATGAGATAAATAATAAACTTTAATAACCAATTGAAACAGCAAACTACTAAGGACATGTCAAGTCAAATCCACTTACTGAACAACATGCTGACATTTTGAAAGCACTGGTGGGACTTCTTCTTTAGCTTTTTTAGTGAGCATTCTTGTTCTGGGGTTAAAGCAGTAGATAAATGTTTTATGTATTTCACAACTCACAACAAGACGATACTTACCATTTTTCTAGATTTGGTCAGTTGTGTAAACTATTTATCTTGGCCTACGATCAATTGTGCACAAATTCTTCTGTCTCTGGGAATTTTTGGGTTCTTCCTGTTTCTGATAAAAATGCAGGAATGTTATTGTTCTCATAAATGCCATGCATGCCAGACATCTAGTTAACATAGTGAAGTTAACATCTTTTGTTGGGGTGTGGGTCAACAGCATATATGGTGAAAATGATCAGGAGTCTAAGCCATTTTATTTTCAAGATTATAATTTTTTGTCCAGTTTAAATACTGTTTACCAATAGGTGGTGCTGTCACCAAATCCAGGGTCCTGGGACCATACATATCAAGCTTCATGTCAACATTGCAAAGTATTGTGAAGTTGTCTTCCTATTAGGTATCCTTACCGTGAAATTTAATATAAGAGTTTGCTATAAAAGAATAACTTTTCAACTCAAGTTTGGTGATAATTTGAAATATTAAACCATCAAAATTGTAACTTTTGATGTGTTACCAAGTTTGAAAGAAAATCCTCAAAATTTGTCACCAGCAATACTGATACCTGCTCAGTCGATATGTCATACTGGTCTATGGGCAGCCAGAAGCACAGATGAAAGAAGCCACCAGATACATCCACATAAGAGGGGATCTGTGAGTGTGTCATCAACACCTGCTAACACCTTTAACTCATTTAAACAACTTAAAGGATAAGACATAGCAAAAATAAAGAGATCCAACACAGTGTAAAGCTATCATACATTTTGCCCAGACATTTTATAGAGTTGTTCACACAAAAGCAGATGAAAATGAACATTTTGTTCTCGGTTAGAGAGTGATTGACATCTTTGCCCATGCATGTTTGCATGTGTTGTGCAAGGCATGCCTGTGTTTGTCCTCCTGTGCTCATGCAGCTCTCAGAATGACAATTTATCTTCACTGGCGATGTGGAGATCAAACAATAAGTCAAAATCTGCTATACTGGAACACTGATGCATTTAGATCGTACATACCTTGGTTTCAATATTTCTGCAAAACGTAATAAACCATTTCATCCAAACAGGAAATGATCAACCTTTTCTCAAAAACTAAGTTTGATGATGGAAGAAGGGATGTGAGCTATCTGTCCGCACAACTCAAGGTGGTCTGAATCATTACATAAAGGCTTGCATTAAAAGCAACATAACAAGGGCTGTTTTCAAGTGTCCTAGATGCAGTTCAGCTCATTTTAATTATATAATCAGGTTCATGGATATTTGTCATGGTGAACATTTATTGTTTCTGAATGAGAGTTTGAATAACAGAGTCTAGGCCTAAATGGCAAAACAACACACAAATATAATCGAGTGATGAGAAAAAACAAAAACAAAACAAAAACAAAAAACACCAAAATAAGGTTTTGTTGATGTACCAAAGACTGCAAATATCTCTTATTATCATTGCTATTAAAATATAGATTTATAGATGCTATATTTCAGAAGGCCCAGGTAATAAATAAATAAATTACAAATAAATAAAGAAAATAAATACAATAAAATGGGCCACATTTCATTCAAATGAAAACTTAGCGGAAAAGGCCTTCACGCACTAGAGCCGTGAGTTTTATAGTGAGCTCTAGGTTAAAAGTGTTGTTTGTGTAACCATTTCTTCTGTTTAACAAGCTGAATAGACTATTACAAGCTATTTTCAGTAAAACCCTGTGAATACATAAGTTACTGTATAATCTGGTGATGCAAACATAGCAAAATACTGTACAACAGGTGATTTGTTCTTTAAATGGTTACACATGTACACACAAACATGATGAAAAAGAACAAAGGAACACTTTGAATATAATGTAACGTTCTACATGGATAGCAAAGGACAAATGTAAAAAATAAAAATGATTGGACAAAAACCAATAAGAAATAAAAAGATATAATCAGTATCATAAAAGTGGTGCTGTAATTTTCCCACAATGCATTGCTTGAGAAGCCAATGAGCACAATCGACAAAGTGAGCCATATATTCAGTCATTCCGCAGTAATATGACAGAAAACAATCAGCTGTCTCATAGAAGTCATGTCTGCTATACATGACAACCATAATATAAAAGTTGATTAATAGCTGATTGTAATAGCTGATTTTTTTTAGCATCAACTCTTAATTTCTATAGCTTTCTAATTGTCTTGTTTTTAGTTTGCAGCAGCCACACTTCATACTTTAAATAAAAATGCATAATAATTGACATCACTTGGGTTAGTCCTGCTCGTCTCTCTTATCTGCCACAGCTCAGTTGATGAATCAGGTGTGTTAAATAAGAGAGAGTGGGTCAGAGGTCATGAGACCGTGATGCTCTTCACACTTTAATCCGATAGCAAGGATTCTGACATGGAATGCTGGTGGATTCTTTTTTTTCTCAGTTGTTGCCTTAAATACATGAATATATGGCCCAGTGTCATGATGCAGTCCTTTTTTCTTCAAACTGAAATGAAAAGGCACCATAGATTATATTTTTTCTGCCATTGAAATACTGTGACCTCAGCTACATGTGAATGGCACTTTTTTTCCCCCATGACACGAACACGTTGTACACATACATATAAAAGTCTTTGTTTCACTACATCACTAAAATAAAAGTTTTGCAGTACTTAATTGTAGAAAATAAAGGTTTAGTGGTGATTTTTTTCTTCAATGCAGCTTTCACACAGCTATAGGATCTTGGTTGGCCATGACGGCCGTCAATCTGCTCTGCAGGTCGTGTTTCGGCGAGAGGAGCAGTGCGGGGTTAGTTCTGCTGCCCTCCAGCCCGTCCAGAACAACTGATCCAGCGGCCAGAGGGGTCTGTAAGCCCAGAAATGGCGTGTACTCTCCCACCCGCTCGTCCTCAGTCTCGCTCTCCGAGCTGCTGCTCTCTGAGTTACTCTTGCTGAGCGGCTCCAGCGCCGTCTGAGTTCTTGAGCTGTTCGGGGCGGACGCTGCGGCTGTGCTTTGGTGCTGCTGTGAACTCTCCTCCTGCTCTGCGGTGTGCGGAGGGCTGGCCAGCTCCAGGCCGTGATTGTAGTGAGCCGAGTTGCGGAGATTATGGCCTGACTGATTCAAACCGGATTTGTCACGCAGGATCGGAGGGGTCCGGAACAGCAGGGGGCGCTCCTCCTCCCCTGAGGGACTCGCTGCCATGGATGGGACAGAGGTCGCCAGGCTGGACAGAGGAGCCGACATCTCGGAGGGAGGCGAGGAGGGCGTCACCGGAGAGAGGAGCCCCACGGGGGACAGACGGCTGGGTGAGGTCATGGACGAAACACACCTAGTGGAAGAAACACAGACTCACTTTACTGTGTCTATCATCAGTGTAGGGACGGTTACTGTGGAAATGTAATAGGTTATAGATTACAAGTTACCATGTTTAAAATGTAATATGTATTTCAATTACTTTATTAAAGCAATGTAACTGATTACAGTTTAATAACTCTTCTAAATTTAGAACAAATGTTTTCAACTGTTAATTTGATTTTAGCAGCCGTACATTAGCACTCAACACTGATTACTTTCAGGTTTTATAAATCCTCCATCACTTAAATTAACATGTAATCTCAAAAAATAAAGCATACTGTTCTCTGTGTCCCGCTGTCTTTTGTGCATTAAACATAGCTAATTCAACTCTAAACTTGTTAGTAGAGACTGAAATGGAAATATTTGTGTCAGATAAAAAATGTTCAGTTGTTTAAAGAAGGTCAGGCTATGAGCAAATGATGTGGACGCCATTGGACTGTGTCACATGCTCTGTCTGTAAGCTGGAGCATAATGTGGACAGGTTAAGTTTACTTTATTTTCTGAATGAGTGATGTACTGATATAACTGAGGGGGCCAGCTTTACAAGTTTTTATATATTTTTCATTTTTATTTATTAGCTTAATCGAATCATCTGAATGAGCTGTTTCACAAAAATAATTTAGACTTACCAGTGAAACATGAGGGAGAGAACATTTCAGCAGAATTGAATCACTACCTCTGTTCACATGGCAGTAAAGCTGCATGCATAATGTAATGTGAAAAAAGTCACTTTGTCACACTGCACCACTTGTTAGAATGAGAAAAAAACTGGGAAACTATGTTTAATACACCAAAATATAGTTAAGTTAGATGTGTTGCTTCTTTTTCTGACTGGAATCCAATCCATGTTGGATTTAGGGAAGTTCTGTCATGAAACTGTAGATGGCGCAGTCCAATAGGTCAAACTCAATCTAACAAAATGACATAATGAACCAGCTGACTGGTTTTCTATCAGCAGCCAAGAGCTTGCTGCTCAACATTCAAATATATGACTCGTGTTTGCTCTAGCTTCAGAAACCCTTCTCCTTCCCCAGCTCCACCTGTATAAGATCTGCAGTATTGATCATGTATGCTTTAAGGGGGTTATTAATATATGTGCAGTATCAGTATTTCTTCCATGCTCACAGCAGCATGTTGTGGATGTGTTGGCAGTATCACATTGTTACTTGCTCTGCCGCAGGAGGGTAGCAGATCTATTCTGTCGAGACCAAACACATGCACTTACCATGGTAAACCCTCCGAGAGTTGTCATGACAGAACTCTGCTCATTATGAAAGACAGGACATGTTCCCAATCCTCAGTGAGGAGTGTCATGCAGTGAGCAGTACCTCTCTCTGTAGGGGGAGTCTCTGCAGGAGCTCTTCAGGTGATCATTGAGCTGATGGACTCCTCCGGTCGCATTCAGACGCCCCCTGTAACCGGGCGTCCCGTGCCGGCAGTTCTCCACCGATGATTTGACCAGGACTGCGTGACTGTCAGAAACCACGCTCTCTGCTTTCCCATTACTCCAGCTGTGAGAAGACAAAGGCAAAGTCATGTGCTGTTCTTTCACCATGATTCTTCATCTACAAACTTCATCACAGCGACTGTCCCTTAGTTTCAGACATATTTGACCACTTTCTCCGAAGACATTTCAGTGGTTTCAAAGACTTCTCATGGATCTTACTTCAGTTGCTATACAATATAATGCTATAACAATGCTATACAAACACATAGGACATGGTTTGAGTGCCATGTGATTTATTCAGCTAGTAATTTTGTGTGTATGCTTTTGTGTTGAGGGTTTGTACTGTACCACTGGCTGGAGGACTGAGAGACAGCAGTGGACGCATGTGTTGATGAAGCAAACTCGTTTGTAGAGAGAGATGTTTCCAATTCTTTCTCCATCACGTGCACATGAGGAGGAACGGTATTTTTCGGCATGTAACGCTGAAATCAGACAAAAGTCGATTGTTGTATCACTGTTTTTCTTTAAGCAAGTTATACACTTTACCACTTTACCTGTTTTTTTTTTTTTACATAATTAATTGTTTTTTTTTTATGTATGCAGAAGCTGAGAGAAAACCAGTATAAACTAAAAGGAATGTGTATGTTTTAAAATATAAAGGAAAAAATTAAGGCAAGAACTAATACAAAAACACAGGTCTGTGAAATAATTGTGATTGTGTCCAATCTAAGAAAATTAATTAGTAACAAGGTGATAAATAAATGTATGTAATAAACTACTAAAAAACAATATCTGAAATATGTATTTTTGTAATTATGTATGTACATTTTGGGAAATGTCTTATGTCACTGTTTTGTTCATCTTGAATTATCAAATCAAGTGAAAAACTGACGCTCGTCTGATAAATATGTATAAAGGGTAGGCTTTTTCAGTTATTATATATTTTTATAAATTGAAGTTGAAGATTTTAGGTGATTGTTTCAATCCTTATTGACCACTAATCTTAACTTTTCTCTTTAATGTTTTCTCTTTAAGTGTAGTGTACAGGATTAGAAGTGTTTCCGGTAACGGTACTCACATTGACCAGCTGCAGGTTTTCGGGAGGAGGGTGAGGGTGCTGTGGGCCTTTGGCCGCAGCGTTTCGCTCTCGTAAACTCTGCCGCATACGATCATGCAGCTTTTTCCTCTGTTTCCTACATGTGCAAAACACAACCAGCTTTAAGACCGCAGGAGATCGCATTCAATGACTATCAATAATTTTAGTTTTTGAGTGAAACATTAGTACAAACTTAGACTTCTCAAAAAGGGAATTACTTTGTCTTGCAGTAAGCCACCACACACATGATGCCAACAACTAGAAGAGCGATGCAGATGCCTGTTATAGTCAAAACGCGTTTCTGATAGAGCTCCTCAGCTTCTGGAAGAGAGCACAGACTGCTTTTGAAGCTTCCAGGTGAAACACACACACACACATCTCAGTCACATTCTTACTTGGAAATGTTTTTAATGGTGTCTATGTCTAACAGATTTCCAAGTAAGAACACACGTATGTTTCCAGTGATGCTGGAGTGTGTCATTAGACAGGGTTTAGTGCTACTAGGACACACAGATTGATCTCAGGATGATGGGAGGACACAACGGGACGTATTAATTCAAAGTCAGAATCATCATCTCATCACGATTACATGAAATGCAAACTCAGCAGAACCCGAGGCCCCTGGGATGTCTTCAACACTCAGTCATGCATTTCACTCAAGGTTTAATCACAACACTGACAGACTGAATTTATCCAAGCCTTCAGCAAGTTTTCTTCTTTTTTCATATTGTTCATTTGTTAGTCTGTTTAGATTTGTATTTTCGTGAACGTTCAGTAAATATGAATGCTAAAGGCTTTAATAAAACGTCATGAACTGGTAGTGGTGCAAACTCACAGAAATGCTGAAAAGACCCTGTGGAAATGTTTGACAGAATGTAGCTCTAACCCTAATTGAACACAACTCATTTGAACACATTTCAAAGAGCATTTGATTGGACAAAAAACTGTATACACCACTGAGTGCAATATGGTATCATCAATATCTTTTAGCCATTTTCTCTGCAAAAAATTATTTTGACTTCACAGGGTCTTTATGGGACAGGATACAGTAGGTTCCTGTCACAACAAACATTATTGAGGCCTGTGAGCAAACACTACCACCCATCTGATTTAGATCTTCGATCTCTAAGTATAGCATATTCCTGATGCACACAACAAAATGGCAATCACTACAAACAGACATTGATAAAACACTGAGGAAGAAACAGGAGAAAACCAATGGGAGGAAACAAGGAAGAAAGTGAAGAATGGAGCAATGTCATGCTGAAGATAGAGGGATGCATGAATGAAGGTAAAGCAAAGCTGAAGGGATCTAAACACAGCATAACTACTGCACTTCTGCACAGCTCAACTGTGTGTGAATTATTTTATCTGCCTCTGCGTGTGTGTGTGTGTGTGTGTGTGTGTGTGTGTGTGAGAGAGAGCCTTACATATCTGCTTTGAATAGGAGATATCAGAGGCCTTCATGAATAATTAACATCATCCTTCCTAACATACAGTCTAATGTCCTCTGGCACAACACATGCTTTGAAGAGGCTATCCGCTTTCTTGCCTAAAACATTAGAAACATGGCTCTGAGCAGCCATCTGAAGCCAAGTGCATTAATATAATAAAGAATAACAATGATTTCAATCTCCAATCATCTTGTTATGGCTGTCTGATCCCTTCATGAGCAAAAGGATACCAGCTGAAGTTGAAGGAAACAGGCTCAAGCTTCTAGACCTACGATTCTGCAAACTAGGAGGAAAGAACGATTCATACCCATAAATTCAATCCCAAGATGTTCTGCCAAGGCAGACAAGGTGATGAAAAGAAAGCAAAACACAAACAGAAAACAGTTGAGCGGTGATGTCAACTCTGACTGACTGCACACAAACACCAGCTCGAACCATCTCCGCATGTACAGTACAGCATGGTACATCACACAGACACACACAACATTGGAAAAGAAATCATTCAAACCTATTCCGTTTGACTTTAAACCCACCATGAATATGCATCTTTAATGCTTTAAGAGTTCATTAAGAGATACATGGATGGTTTGTCACACATATATAGTGATGTGCATCTCTATATACAGACACTTATGGTTGGTTGTCATCATGACACAAGGACATGCACATGCAGATGTCACTGCGATCACATCATTATAAAGACTGACCCTCCACATTTCACACGGACAAAGTCAGACGTGGTTATTGATGTCATTACGCCAGCACTTGTTTCAGATTAACATGCTGTTAAACACATGCACATCTCGGTCACCTAAACTATCTGTAATGTCCAGAAGAAAACCTGCTTCTGCCAGTCTGAAACCTGAGCCAGTCAAAGTTTGAAAGCAATAATGCTAGAAAATTGATTCTGCTGCACATTGAGAACAGCTTCCAGAAATATTATCTGAAATAAAAAAATGAGGTTCTCAGAAATGCATATACAGATTTCTGATCAAATGACAAAAAATAATGTCATTCTTAGCCATAAACACAGAATGCATAAAAATGGAGTGATTGCAATCACAAAAATGACCAATTTTAATATAATTTAAAATAACCCTTGCTTATCAATTGTTTGACTGGAATGCTGAGCTAATAATGAAGTGTTGTTAAAGCGCTGATGATTTATCCTGATAGCACACATCTTTCCTGCATGGCATTGATCAGTGTTCAATCCTCTCTGGACACTGAGCCAGAGCATCTCTACTGATGGAGGTCATGCTAGGAAGGACACATTAGCAAACACTATTAAAAGCTGAGAAAAGGTTGCCTGAAGACCTCCAGTAAATTTATTTTTTTTTAGCACTTCAGATAAATCGATGGAGATGCTCCATAATACCTCCCTAAAAGTCCTATTTGAAGTCTCTTTTACGACAGTGTTCATGTTGTACTGACGGGTCTCAGCCGAGGTCCTTCTGATCGGCTTCAGAGACTCTGAAGTGTGTGCTTTCATAGATTCAGTTAAAGAAATGATGGTTTTACTGTGCTAGGCCAATCTAACAGGGTCATTCTCTAGCTGGAGCAGGGCACTAAACGTATACTATTTTATACATTTGATTATTCAGTTATTATTATTATTATTTTTTACAAATATCTTTTGAAAAAGAAATGTCATTCTGGATTATCAGGACAGATTATTAATATTGTTGTTATTATTAATAATATTATATTTAATAAAATATGGGAATTCTAAACCAGTGTCATTTTAAGTTTTATTTATATACTATTTTTGTTTTTAATAATATAGTTTAATAGTTCGTTTTTTTTTTCCATTTTAGTTTAAGTTTGGTAATAATTTATGTGCAGTTGATATTTTTAATTATGAAAATATTTCTATTAAGCTTTAATTTATTTTAATTACAGATTTAGTTAGAGTTAAACTTATTTCAGCTATTGCAGCTTCTAATGCAATATTCCTAATTTCCATTTAAGTTTCTTTACATTTATGTTTTTCATCCAATATTTCTACAGTATTTCATTTTATTTAATGTAATAGTTTTCATTTTTAGTAAACAGTAACAACACTGTTCCAAAAGAAACATTTTTCAAGAGTTCAGCAGTATTTTTTTAAAGAAAAAAGACTAAATGTTCAGTGTTTAGACTGAGGACGCTTAGTCATTTTCCAGGACGTAATTATTTGACTAGCTCAAAAAAACATGTTGATGAGCTGAGAGTAAAGTCGAGAGCCAGTCGCTGTGATTTTGTCTGTTCCTGTTTAAGTCTAAGATGAGGTGAAGCAGAGGAACCTCTAATAACTAACATGTCAGCCCTGTCTAACCATTATCAGCTAACTAGCATCCAACAGAACAAAACTTGATTAATAAACACTGAACATGCACAGAGAAGTAATGGGAAACATAAACAGAATTCCAAAAATAACTAGATCTGATCTGACTAGCCCCGTCCATCGAGAACATAAAACAAAGCAACAGGAGGAAGCCCTGACTGAGCATGCTCCAACTCAAGCACAGACAGGAAGAGGAAATAGACGTACTGTAGAAGCTGGCCATTACGTAGTTTTGGCAGCGATCACCAGTAAACTCACTGGGGCACCTGAGAGGGAAAGACAGAAGTCACAGAGAGAAAAGAGAGGAAGACAGGAAGTGAGTTTGACACCCAGAAGTCCCCCACACACACGCGTTTCTCCGGTGTTGCCCCGCTAAACGTCCCGCAAACGTCTCCGACTCCAAGAGCCAATCACCAGTCAGACGTGACAGAGAGAATGCTTTGTGAACGGCGGAGGAGGCGAGGAAAACAGCGTGGAAACAGCGGCGATGGCGTGTGTGTTTGGGGGTGAAGGGGATGTTCTGACTGCACATACGTTTGGGGTCTATGACTCTCACAGGGTCTGTGGTTTGACAGCGTTTCCCTGTGTATCCTGGAAGGCACCTGGGTAAGAAAGAGGATGAACACAGCACAACACAACATTACACAACACCATACAAACACTCTCACAGGCGACGGGTGGGACAGGTCCCCATCACTTTCTGAGAGCCGTCGAAAAAATTATAACATGCAGATGGCTTGGAGCGCAAAGTAAAATCTTCCCCAATCCACCTTCAGTCGTTCTGTATAATTGAATTCATTGATGTTACACTAAATATATTTGCACCTTTCAGACTGGCCGGATCTATTCACCTTTTTCCTGATGAGCCTACTGCGATTTAAGTTACGGGAGACACTTAAAAAGACTGCAAAAAATAATTTCTGATCATAAATAATCATTATCTGTCATTTTGACTTTTCATTCATTTTCTGTTTTCAGAAGTCAGGATAATAATCTTACATTTGGTAATATTAATGTGACGTCATATAACAACAATATTGATAGAGTAGCTCTTTTCAGCCCACTGTACTATTTTCATGTTTCCTTTGTATTCCGCTGTAAGCAAATAAAAAAAGACCACATTTCTTGTGCATTTGTGGTCTGTTCTCCCTTATTTAATTTAAAATCCTCACGTCTCTGTGTAGGTTTGTTTTTACACGGATACCATAGAAATTAATTGTTACGAAATATAGACATTAGTTACTATAATGTTATTTAACACGCCGAAATACTGCTGTGGCTAGAACGAGGATCTTTAGGAGTTATTTGTGGTGTGTTTAAAGTCATTTAAATGCACTTTTAAAAGTCCTTTTAATGATCTATGGTTGGAGGGTGAGTAAATTAGTGTCACCTCATTGTACCCAGTTGAATATGCTTATTATTGTGTTCATAGAGCGAACCTTTTGCTGATCGTTTAAATGGAAGTTACTCCCATAATTAGCCCAAAGCGTCATGGGGACTTTTACTATGTAATAGTGATGAAGTAAACAGAATGCTTTATATTTACACATTAGGTTAAATACACCACTCTTATAAATTCAGCACACAAATGGCAAGATGTAATTATCAAGAAGTTACATTAAGAAGTAATGCAGTAATGCTTGTGCGGCTACATTAACACATGGCCATTTGACTTATCATTAATGTGAATCTCTAAAGGTCCAGGGCGATGATTGTTCCAGTCCTGACCGCTCAGCTGACCGCTGCTCTCTGATGAGACTGTGTGCGCTCAAACACACGTCTGAAAGGAGCTGAACATCTGAACCGAGAGAGTGAAGGCCTCCGTACACTTCAGATGACATCACAGATCGAACTGGTGTGATGTCATTTCAAACAAAATCAGGCCAAAATAAAGTCCATTTCAGGAGCTCGGAACAGCTTCCCAAAACAAACTTACTGGAAAAGTTTGCTCCGGCTGCTAAAAACACTTGAACTACTTTATTTGCTCATCTTCAGTGTGGAAATCTTGCCCTCAGTGGTTCATCTCGCCGTCATCATTTAGTTATTGAGAGAAAGTGTGCATACACTGCCATTCAAAAGTTTGGCATCAGTAAGATTTGTGAAGTTTTTAATGGAGTCTCTTCTGCTCATCAAAGCTGTAGTTATTTATATATATATATAAAAAACAGTAATATTGTGAAATATTATTGCATTATTTAATATTGATCTCCTGTTTCAATTTACTTTCAAATATAAATTATTTCTGGGACACAGTCTTCAGTGTCACGTGATCCATCAGAAATCATTATAGTATGTGATTTATTATTATCAGTGTTGAATCTGTTGTGCTGCTTAATATATATATATATTTTTTGGAACCTTTTTCAGGATTCTTTGAAGAATAAAAAGTTCAAAAGAACAGCATCTATTAAAAATATAAATATTTTCTAACCAATCATTATCTGTCATTTTGACTGAATATGGGCTGTACATTTTCATTCATTTTCTATTTTCTAGATAATAATCTTATAATATATATCCTGAATGCACTGTAAGTCGCTTTGGATAAAAGCGTCTGCTAAATGCATACATTTAATTTAATTTAATCAATTTAACACATCCTTGCTTAATAAAAGTATACATTCCTTTTAAAAAAGAAAGAAAAAAATGATTTGATCCCAAACTTCTAAATAGTAATGTATATTGTAACACAAAACGTCTATGTTGAATAAACACTATTCTTTTTAACATTTTATTTATCAAATAATCCTGAATATTAGAATGATTTCTGAAAGATCATGTGACACTGGAGTAATCATGCTGAAAATTCAGCTTTGATCATAGAAATAATGTATATTTTAAAGTATATTAAAAGAGAAAACTGTTATTTTATAAGCATAAGAAACCTTGAAGCCTTGATAAGCATAAGAAACTTCATAAAACAAGTATGCCCTGCATTCCCAGTACAGAGAGAGACTGCAGTGCTTACTAATGAGAACAGAGTCCTGACTTCAGCACATGGGTTTGTGCTTATTCACTCAATTGGACAGCATGAATACCCCAGAGTGTGCTGTCAGAGAGAGTCATGCACGCAAAAAACCTTCGCTAGCAGCATGCGATCTGAAATGAGGAGGCAAGTCCTCACTGCCTTTAATGCTTCAGTTTAATCTAATGTGAATTACTGTTCCAGTTATGCTTAATCTTACCACATCTTGCAGGTTAAATAAATAAATGTTGCCTTAACTTTTAAAAAACAACAACACACAATACATTTTTTATTTGTATTATTATTATATTACAAATGTTTTATTCATCAAAACTAAGAAAAGATCTCATCAGGTTTCTTAAGCATTAAACATGATTTATTCCAAAATAGTAACTTTAAGAACACAATAACCTTCAGAACTGCATGTGTGCTGCACTTGGAATATAATTCTCTTTTACCAGACGGTTAATAAAGAACAAAATATTGAATCATGTTGTACCTACATTTTCAAGTTGACTAGTCAAAATCCCTCAAAATCGAGAATCAGTCAAACGTTCTGAATAAATCAAGATTTCTCTTTTTTGTATTGTTGCCCAGCCTTATTCAGAACAATCAATTAAAACAGAGGTAGGATTAATTGCATGAACAGTGTTAAAGGCCAAGTATTGCCTCCTCTCACATGACTTTTCCCCATTTAATTTTATCCAACTCAGGATCATTCAAAAATACGTGCTTCTAAATACATTTTTTTGCAACACCATTATTACGTACCTTACTAAATGTTTAGCGGCAGTTTTAAAATGAAGCAACCATAGAGTGGCACTAAAATGTGGGTTAAATTCATGACCCTGGTCCTCTAAACCTTCCATACAGTGTTAAAAAATGCAAAAGTTGATGCAGCCATGCTATATGCGGATTTGAGCTGTATTATTTCTTCATCGCTGAAGTGCATCACCATATCATGTGAGCAACCGAGCAAACCAACTGAATTAGAAAACTCATGCATATGAAGCTGTATATGTGATAAAAACATTTAAAAATATCAGTTTTTAAATCTCGCTGCACTTAAATTCATATTCCCAAAGTAAGGGAATGAAATTTAGGAGTTATAATTTGAAACGGTGGACCTACAAATCATATTTGTTGTGAAAAGGAATAAAAATGATGGGAGTTTTACTGCCTCTAGTGTTCATTTCAACTGGTAACTGCAGCGATGCATGTGTATAGGTACGTTTTTTGAGTTTTGCAGAAATGTAGGAAGAGGCACGTATTTCCAATGAGCCTATGTCGCAATTCCCACCCACCAAACCATTTAGGTTATGCTTTTTCCGTTAAAACCCAATGTGCTCAGAGGAAGCAAGAGAGACTGTAAAAGTGATATACAGTATTGGCGTTGTGTTACGTTGTACTGTGGATATTTTCTCATTTAATTATTTGAGAAGGCATTACCTCTCTCTCACCCATGCCTAAGAATGAAACCTCAACTAACATGACATGAGAAACCCCCGTTCCCGGTGGAGCCGGCAGACCGAATCTCAGTGTTAAACAGGTGTGTACCTGCAGAGGTGTTTGATGTTGCCGGGTGGGACCTCCAGACTGTAGCACTCGCCTCCGTTCACGCAGAAGTTCCTCTCGCTCTCGCTGCAGCGCGTCACATGACTCGAGGTCTTGGCTGAGGGAGTGGTGCTGGTGGCCGCTGCACAGATCAACACAACACATGAGTGCACTGAGGAAGGAACCGTTTCACTGCCGAAAATCAACGATGAGGTGCAGCGAGTTATGTTAGGGCTTCAATGCACAGCATAATTACTTTAATGCTTCTGTGTCAGTGCAACTAAGCGAATGAAGAGACTGCAAGCCCACGTATACATAAAACCTTCTTTCTCTGTAATAGGAAGTTAGTTTATGCAATGTTAAGGCTAAAGTGTGCCCACATGAAAGATGTTTCTTACATGTTATTTGCAATGCAGAAAGACATTCTGTGCACAGCAAGTTATGTTAAAGCTTTAATGCACAGCATGATTAGTTAAGAGCTGCACTAATCTAAGATCAAGAGTCTGAGCTGTATTATCATGATATTCACAGTATATGGGTTTCTGATTCAAATGACCTTCACAAAATATCTGCTAAATATAAGACGAGTTGGAGAAGGCCATCAATGAACATCAGGCTGTTGCGACTGAAATACATGCAAACATAAAACATATCTCTCAATCAAATAACTACCTCATTGCACTTCATTGCAAATATAGCCATTAGCACTATCATACAAAGCCATGATTTAGTTTCAAGCATGTGACAGTTTCAAATGAAAAAGCTCAGGCAATCACAGAAAACTGACTCCAATTCTAGAAATCTGAACAGCATCAAATAATATCACTCCGTACCTGTAACATTTGGATAGTATCTGGATATGTGAAAGCGCATCACTCCTGTGTGTCGATGACCAGTGGGATGACAAAGTGTTTCCCTGAGCACTATGGATATACTGCCCTTCTCTGAGCTTCCTCCAGCCACAGCGGTCTGCAAAGTCCCTGCTCATCAACACCTCTACACCAGCTCACCGCACACGTCACATCTGGGATTGTGTCTCTAATGCATCATCAATGCAGCACTGAATAATCAAAGTCATCACAACCTGCACTGAATCTGTACTTATAGCCCACTTCTAATCTTTTTAAAAACGTACTTTTAGATAATATTTGAAATTAAAGGTTGCTTAAGTGTGTAGAGTTACTTAATGTAAATTATTTAATCTGTGCACATTTTTTTATACAATGGCCTTCAAAATTTGGGATCAGTAAGATTTTTTAATATTTAAAAAAAATACGTTTATTCTGCTAATCAAAGCTGCATTTAATTTAATAAAAAATTGAGAAAAAGAGTAATATTGTGAAATATTATTGTAAAATCATGTGACACTGAAGACTGCAGTAATGATGCTGAAAATTCAGCGCTGCGCCACAGAAATAAATGATATTTTGAAGTATATTATAAGACAAAACAGGTATTTTAAATTGCAATAATATTTCACAATATTATTTTTTTTCTGTATTTTTATCACATAAATGCAGCCTTGATGAGCATAACAAACTTCTTTAAAAACAATACAAATCTTACTGATCCCAAACTTTTGAATGGCAGTGTATATATAATTCATATATTCCTTGTAATCTTTTGTCAAAGTAACTTTCCCTCTCCTCTGAACAACATCTGTTCTCTGATGACGCCTGTCACTCACATCACAAAATCAAGTACCTTGTTTTCTTCTGTGGGAAGCCATCAAGATTAACTAAAGGGTAAACATTATAATTAAGCTTTATTTGGAGTACTACTTGCTCACAATGCACATTTCTTAAGCCTAAAATGTGTTTTAATGTCACTATTTACAAAGATTTTATGGTCTTTGAATAATATCAGACTCTAAATGCAAGATTTTTTACATTACATTTACATTTAAAGTGACGTGACATATGGCCAAGTATGGCGACCCATACTCAGAATTGGTGCTCTGCATTTAACCCATCCAAAGTGCACACACACAGCGTGAACACACAGAAACATGTGTGTGTTTGAGCATGTTTATGTGGTTTATGAGGACACAAATTTGTATAATGATTACAATGATGGTATTACAATGAGGAGGTGATTTAGGAGGACATTTTCAGTGTCCCCGTAATTCAAAAGGCTTATAAATAATTCAGAAAGAGTTTTTTTTTTTATTCCAAAAAAGCACAAAGTTTCCTGTGAGGGTTAGGGTTAGGTGTAGGGCCATAGAAAATACAGTTTGTATAGTATAAACACACACACACACACACACCTGCAATCCTTCTGGATCTGTCACTATTACTAGGAAGCGACTGATGACAACCCAACCGTGAATTCCTCCGATTCCCTGCATGACTGACTAAGAAACCTCCTGAACTTACTTCATGACTTCACATACTAATGACTCTATTTTCTACTTTTAGGACCAAACTGATTCCACTAGGAAATGTCCATAGTCTTCTCTAACCAGCTCTGACATCAGGTTACTCTCATTTACGGGCCGGAAAGCATGGCCCCATCCGGCCGTCCTGACTTCCCCTCTGCTCTGTCACACAGCACATCAACCGCTGACGGCTGAGGATATTCGGAGGCTGCTGGTATGAAGATGAGCAGATTAGAATAAATCCTGACGGATAATCGAGTTAGTTTCGTAGGTCACAGACCCCATCAGGTGACCACTGAAGCAGGAGACATTCTGCCTTTGAGCTCCATGTAATTCAATCTTTACCATCCGAACTGCTGATGTTTGAGACAACCAGCGCTGCATGAATAATTGACAGCGTAACAGATTGCTTTTGTCCCGTTAATCTAATTGCCGTTTTTCACTCCCATTAAACCTGCAGCATTAGTGATCAGGCACATTTTATCATCAGTCACATCGCAACAACGTTCTCTGTTTTCTGAGGACGGGAAAGTGACGAGCATTTGCATATGACTGACCATCAGCACATGAAAGAAAACTGCAAATCAAAAGACTGTAAGCAGAATGACACGATTTTAAATAGACACTATTCATGCAATATTGGCATTTTGGCATCGTGCGCTCACAGTGATGGGCACCTCTGTAAAGTGGAACCATCAGCAAAACAACAGGAGTGCATTTGAGCCCTTTCAAGGTGAGAGACATGAGCCGAATCATTCACCTCACGTCTGAGCACATCTCAATGCAGCCCGAGTCTGGCGGCTAACAGAGAAGATGCTACAAATACACATGAGTGATGGCCAAAGGAGAGGAGGGACAAGTGGATTGCTGTGTGACCTTCAGACTTGTTCTCAAGTCTTTTGACATGTTAATGAACTGACCTGCTCATACAGAAGGAAAGAACCAGGATTATTCCCAAGGTTTAGTCAAGTGCGTACTGTAGAAGTGGAGGCTGAAATGGAGTGGACATATAACTTGACTTTCCATCAAGTTTTTAGTTTAAAACTAAAATCAATATTAAAAGTCAAGTCGATCTTTTATTGATATAGCACTTTAGATGGTACAGATGACTGCAAAGCAGCGTTACAGGAATAAACAAGAAAGTATTCATTTAAAGCAGCTCTAAAAAGTCGGAAAAAAGCTTAAATACTAATAATAATCTAGCAAAAAATAAACTATCCAAAAAATAATAAAAGGAAAAAAGCAAATAACAACACTAAAATGCAAGCTATTATAATAGTATATAAATATACAGTGTATAAAATATATAAAACACTAAAATAATGTAGCATAGCAGTGCAGTTATAGAACATGAAATTAATTCAATAATAACTTGAGTTAAGCATCAGAGTCTAGCAGTCCCAATTAAATAACTAAAAATAAGCAAGTAATAAAATCAGTGAACATTTTAAACTGTATTGTAAAAAGGACCATTTTTAAAAACCTTTTTACCTTTTCACTTCCGCTAGTTCAAGGGTCCTGCATTTGAAAATACTAATGTTTCATGTGCTTTTAATTATTATGTGCTGCTAACAGCGGCATGTGTAATAACACACTGGTCAGAAAAATGTCATGCCAACTACCCGAAGGCAAAGTTTGCAGGTTCAGTGCCATGTAGTGGAGTCACTGAGTGAGAGAATACCTGCAAGACGCAGTGAGTCTCAAAATAAATGCTCCCTAAAAATAGCAGTGCAGCGCATCCACTGCAATGCAGCAGCGCTCCGGGTCTCGTTCTCTGCGTGAGCACTTTGAGGGGCACTGCTGGATCGATTCGGTTCCATTTCATTTGCTGGTGGAAAGAAACCAAAGACGCTGGCTCTGCATCATGCTGCAGTGCAAACGTGCCTCCTCTACAATACAAGCACTTTCCTGTGTCCTTTAAATAAGAAAAACCCATCTGAGCATAGGTTTATTGAAGTATATTTGGTTCTTTCAGATGGGTTTTAATCCAATATGTGAAAACACAGTGTTCCTGATGTTCTGAGAAGCTAACAGACTGATGAATCATACTGCAGGTTTATGGGTGACTCAGTGAGTGCTGTGTGTCCGACTGTCTTTCCTCTTTAAAAGTGATGTGATACAACGCCTGCTATGTACTGTACTCTGTACTGCTATTCACTTCAAGTCCTAGAATCAGGTCACTAGATCACGTGCCACACAACATGTTAGCAGAAGACATAAACTTAATATTTAAGCACAAATTAAACATAGATAGGCTGCCAGGTAACATACTCTCTAAAAAATAAAGGTGCTTCACGGTGCCATAGAAGAACCCTTTCGTTTAAATAGTTCCAAAAAGAACCTTTGACATCTGAAGAACCTTCCTGTGTGTGTATTCTGTGAAGTACATACTAAACAAGGCTGTTCTTGTTCTCTTTTCCAGCTGTATTCACACTGTTTTATCATTGCTTTTGTTCTGAGGTTTAGTTATTTGTGGTTTTGTTACATCAGGAGTTTATTTTCTACACAAAATGTTGCATCGTCGTGTATTGTGTTCCATGTATTGAAGTGTCTGTGTTCAGACGAGTGCAGCATTACTAATTATGTAGATATGGTGTCTACATGATATCTATTGTATTGTTTTCCTCTAAGTTACATATACTTTAAAAGCATAGTTCTATTAATAAGGTAATATATTAAGTAAAATCAAAGTATTGCCAAGCTTTCACTAATTAGAAATTACTTAAACTCTTACCGGTTATTAGCCATTAGCTCTGTACTTGAACTCTAATCTATTTATCATAATTTCTTAATGAATGTTAAGTTATATAGTAGGTAGATTGTACAGAGAAGTAGAAGCATTTTTTTCTTGTTAATTCTCCCAATCATGACACACTATTGCGTAAACAGCAGAGAAAGCCTAAGATAGCAGAAGTCAAGTCTGGCGCTGTTCTTCAGATGTTGGTTCTGGTGTGGCAGGAGGTCATATCAAACACACTTCCAATCTCTCAGCGTTTACCTGATTCAGCGGCCGTTGATCTGTATACACACGTCTCACTCAACATCACCAGCAGGAAAGGAATGTGTGCTTCACAGCTCTTGTGTAATGTGTGTAAAGAGCACACCTTCGGGCTGCAAATGCCAAGACATTCTTGTGCGGTGTGATTGGAAGAGGAAGTGTGTTCCTGTTCTAATGGACATGTGTGGAAGAATTACTATAAACACAGTGTTTAAAGGTTTAGATCAAAGATCATAACTGAAAAAAAGATTAATAAAATGAAGTTTGACCAAATCAAATTTCTATAGTCAACTGAAACTAAAAATTCACCTTCAACCAAATATATATTTTAAGCAATTATACTACAAATTATCACCGAATCTGTTTTGATTAACTTAATTTTAAATCAAATATCCATGTTCATACAAATCTAAATTGTACATATCAAGCACGCTGTAAAAATCGACCTAATTAAGTAGCCTCAAAATGATTTAGTACATATAGCACATTGAATAGTGCATGCTAAATGTTGAGTGTTAAATGCTATTTGAGCAAAACAAGTCTTGCTCAAAAACACATACAATAACACTTAATTACATAGTTTTTTACTCTAGTCATTACGTCCCAAAGCAAAGCATGCTGGGAACTACTCTGAAACCCAACTTTGATGACATCAGTGATCATGTGGTTTTTACAGAATGCAAAATTGTCCTTTGATTTGAAGCAAATAATGTACATTACACAAACAAAACTTAGTCTCACGTCCAATTTACTTTAGCTTAAGACAAAAAAGGACATTTATTAAGTTGGACACAAGTATAAAATGTTCTTTATTATAATAAGATATCTGCACTTCTTTTCAGTCGAGTTCTTTTTACGTTTTAAAAAAAAGTCCTGCTGATTATGTTTTCTGAGAAAACACAACTGATACCTTCACTGGCACATCAGTTTAATCTTTAATTTCTCAACATACTGTTATTAGTAATAATATCCGCATTCTTTGAAAGGCAGTCTCACTTAACTAGTTAATATTTAGCAAACCTCCTTATCTATGTAATGACTGAGGTGCCTAGTTAGAAAGGACTGCCTGACATGCTCCAGACCATAATAATCCTCAGGATAAATCTATAGAACGCTTTATGAAAATCATAAGGAACGCTATTAATCACATGAACTACAACACTGTTGTGCTGTTGGTGTGGGAACATCATATATATATACTGTATATATATATAAACTCAACGAGTGATGATGGTAACACTTTAGTTTAGGGACCAATTCTCACTATTAATAAGTTGCTTATTAGCATGACTATTATTAACATATTGGCAGTAACATGAGGTATTATGATAAGAGGTCAAAAATTCGGAAATCAGTCCATCTTCTCTCTACAAATTTGTAGATCTTAGTCCAGAATAAGATGTAGTTTCATGCATGTTTTGCTAGGCTGCTCGCAATGCTGAACATAAGTCTGTAACACTAGCTGAAATTTTGTTTTAAAGAGTAGATCATCCTTCTGTTGAGGATGGAAATAGCTAAACCTTTTAAATTGCCATTTATATACATTAGACTCATAGCATAATATTAATCTAATTTATGAAAGACAACAAATAGACCAGAATAGACCAGAGGGATGAATATCAAAAGCAGTCTCATTTCTGAATTTACAGTATCATAGACTATTCAACCTCAAGTCTCTGTGATCTGGATCATGTCCCTCTCTCTTTTCCACCTCTTTTATTGTCCACCAGGTGAAAATAATCACAAGTCTGATCAAATACAATACAGTAATCCTCAACTTGAGAACTAATAACGTCAGGTCTGAACAGCACAGGATAAAGTAGTCTGAGATGACAGCAACATATAGAGAGCGTGAGAGGTCATATCTAAAGCAGCTGGGGACATGTCTGTTTTTTAGTCATATGATCAGTTAATTACTCTCCTGCCGAGGCCTTAGCATGCACACCACTGGGATTCTGAGACAGATGGTGTGAGGAAAACCCTTTTGTTTCCAACATCTTCAAAATAATTAGTCGCACCTGGGCTGTGCAGAAGGACAGACTGATGATCATACTGTGGACACAGGCCATAGACAACCTGTAGACATCCACCGGTTTATGTTAATGGCTTCACTATCATAACAGTGACACACTGTGAAAAGATGAGTAATCTGGAAAAAGTAAATCTTGACTCACATGTGCATGAACTATGCATGGTCTAATGGATGATTTGTGCCACAGGAGACCACATCCAGATCATACTGTAGCTCATCTAACTAAACAGTAGTAGTTGGCCGCTGTTTATGGAGTGCAAAAAACAGTGTTCCTGTCTAAGTCTTCAAACCAGCTACACTTCTGTTAACAGATTTGCATTTCACAGACTGTAAATGAACTGACAGAACCGGGAAAGAAAGATTTAACTAACTACACTTACTCTATTTTGCACAAACACATTACAGAGAAATGCTACAGATCTGAACCTGTTGTGGGATCCTGAGACAGGCTGATTTTAAGATGTTTTAAATGTATCCCATAATGCATTGAAACAAGTTCAGTTACATTGAGTGACCTGTCATAAGCTAACCGATGTGACGTGACATAATCCAGTGCTAAACATTTGACAACAGACCATCTAAGGAAAGAATGGATTATACTGTGGTAAACAGCTGGTAACAAACGATTCCCTTATGTCTGAAATACAGTGTGATTTATCTGAGGAGGGAAATATATGCAAGCAGGCTTTTGTTTATTCATTATATAAAAAGTATACACTCTTTTGAAAACGGGAGTCTTTTGTTCTGCAATCCCAATAGTCAAGCATGTGCTCTTCTAGCTTACTTTCTGAAACTAATGCAATTACACACATCTACTCAGGAAAGGCAATTAAATTCAGTAAGTCAACCATGACAACGAGCAAAAATAACACTCAAAGTGCAGATTTACAAAGAAAAGAAAATATGGAGACATCATGTTTTTTTTGTTTTGTTTTACAGTAAACTGGAGCTTGTGTCATATTTTTAAACTCAGTCAATGAACATTAGTTGACATTGAGCAGGTCATTGTTTTGTGTGTGTGTGTGTGTGTGTGTGTGTGTGCGTGTGTTGTTCTCTATGGGGTTTCAGATCTTCACTGTGAGCTGTTGAAGCAGAAAGGACAAACAAACGCAGCATCATGTCCTGCAACATCACAATCACAGCAGTAATCTCACTTTCAATATCACCCTGAAAAACACACACCTGCCCACATTTAGCTAGCAGAATACATAATTACTTTAAACACAGTATATGCACTTAGTTTTGTAATGCACTTATTCTTGTTTTTCTTCTGGAAATGAAAAGGCTAATTTTTATAGTAACATGCTTAAAAGAGTGATTATATATATATATATATAGCATTTAAAAAAGATTAGTTATTACAGAAACAATGCATTTTTGCATTTTGTCATTTTTGGACACTTAATTGCATGTTAAATTGAATTAGAAAAAAGGTATTATATTTTACATTTATATTAAATGCTATTAGCTGAACAGAGTGCTTTTTTGGCCCACTTATTTAGAACTCACATATTCATATCTTTACAAAATTATTATTATTATTATTTTTAAATACGATAAAGGTGTACTGCCAAATACAGACAAGTATTTAGAGAAAATGAAAATATTAATGTAATTTCTACTGAGATAATTGAAACGTGTATTTAAATCTATTTTAATGAAGTTTTGGTGGTTTTTGGTGGCTGTAGGAAGTTCACAATTGTTCAACAAACGTTGAAGAGTGACATTTAGTCTATTGTTTTATTTATTATTTATGTCAAATATTTTCTTTATAAAGTCTGGTTTGTATCTTGAATTATTTAACAGTGAGGGTAGTTTATCTAACTGTGACTGCCCAATATTATTGTGGTCATTCTGTTGAGTTGTGGTCAAGTGTTAGAAACGAGTCTTTAAAGCAAATGAAGGACACACATCAAAGTTCATCATGCAGTGATCAGGAGAGAAGCGTGATGGGAGGTTTTTATCTATTCTCAGAAGTCGGCTCATTAGCATTCATATGCTCATTATGCTGCTAACTCTCAGAAGAGGAACAACACACAGAAAGACACAGAAAGACGTGTGTGTGTGTGTTTTAATGAGACTCTGAAGGTGACCATCAGGCAAACCCATCTCAGCTCTCCACAGACACACACTGATTCACAGGCGCAGCAGACGATGTGGGACACTCAGACTGCACTGTTATTTTTAACATCTCTCTGTTGGCAAGCACTATTTATGCTCCATGAACCTTATTTTTTCTGGATAATATGAAATAAAGAGTCACCATCACGAGGTGCTACTGGCGTAGTGTTTCCTGTCTGGCTGACCTTGTCCATGTGCATTGTAATATAAGACTGATGTGCATCTCACCAATATCATTACGCAGCAGAGACTCAAGGGACGTCTGTTCTCAGGAGTGTATCATATATTCGCTGTACCCACAATGCCTTTGGCATTCCATTCAAACCCTGTTACCTTCCACCAAACAAGGTCAAGAAAAGACACTTGTGATATCTGCACATTCATGACGTTTCAGGACAATTTCCTGCAATCAATCCAGGGCCTGCAGAAGGCCAAATAATACATGGACAGAATTATTTCCCTCTGCAGATAACAAAGGCTTCACAAGACAAGGCCAAGCAGAAAATCATGTGCACGATTGCACGGCGAAATCCACCATCAAACATGCCAATATCACTGAGAAACAAAATGCTCTAAATGATGTAAATGCTCAGGACATCAAACATGTAGTTACTGAACAGAAATCATCCAAAATGATGGCAAATTTGTTCTTACACACTGTGTGATCCTTGTCCAAAAGTGCTTCACCAACATTAAACAAAGCATAAAATGGGTCAAGTACTTTGTTTATGATAAAGAAAAATATTTTAGTAAAATCTCTGCCTAGTTCTAACTCTTCATATTTACTGGTTTAATATAGCTTTAAAAAACTATTTTGTAAAATAAAAAAAAAAGATTACATTTAAAAGGTCATGTAAATAGTAATACCATTTCCTTGCAACTTGAATATATCGGTGTGCACATCTTAAACTTTATTTTATAATAATAAAATATATTTTTCAAAGTAAAAAGCATTTTGAATCATTTTTGTTTTGGGTCGCTGTATATCCTGTGCTAACACTGATCTTGAGAAATGTTTTTGTATTCTGCGTGTTAGTTGCACAACATGATTGTATTAGGTATTATGAAATATTATTATCTTACTCTTACTAAAATGTAATAAACATTATGCCAAAAGGGTTTTCTTTTCAATAATTTCACTCTGTTTGTTTGCATTATCATACCAGGACAAAATATTTTCGTTCATGCCCACCCCATGTAACGGACCTGTTTTGTGTGCAGTATGCATCAGTCAATGGACAGACTCTCTGTCTGTGTCTGAGACAAATCACATCTAGCGATCAATACAGTGTGCTGCTCAAATTCTGACAGGAAAAATGGCAGCAATTAATGTAGATTAAAAACGTCCACCTAAAATCTAACGCAACAGAAGCTGTTGACTCAAATAACTTTAGGATGGATGTCTAGCATATATGAGACTTGTATTTATGTGCTGAGTCACTGGATCGAACATGTCAGACCATTAGAGGACTCAGTTCAGAACGGCACCGTTACCTTCCTCATAACTGCCAGATGTCACTTCATTCCAGCGTAATCAGATGTTTGCCTCAGCTGGTCTCTCTCCATTACAATAATGAATTCATCAAGCCCATGGCTCCATTTCACAATCACATCTCAATCACTGTTTGGATTTGGTGCAGTAATGGAAGGGGGGAACATGCTGTGATCAATAATATGTGCATTGCCCTGATTTACCTAACTTATATAAGGATAAACACAGCTCCTCTGAGATTATGCGATGGGTTTAATGAAGAGAATAATCCGTTCTGCTGTTTGAAACCCATTTTGATGTGTTTGTGAGACTTGCGGAGACTTTGTGAGCTTCAAGTCCACGTGCAGATGGGCCTCATGGGACAGAAAATGCCCGAGAGACGGCTAATAAAAGATGATGCATGATTGCATGCACATAATCATTATGCTCATTATTATTCACATTTGGTGCACAAGTAAAACAGCATATAGTTTGGGTTTAGCTTTTGGATTCCACCTGATATACTAGTGTGGTGCTAAGTTTTGTTATGTGTGTTAATGTAAAATAGATCCTTGAATCAGTTTAAAAGGACTATGATATCACATGGTCAATTGGACACTTACAACAGTGGCTGCAATTAAGAAAGTGAAACCTTTGCCAGCTAGCTACGACGAAAACAATCCATAGGACAGGACCTTCATTATTAGAGGTAGAAGGCGCTGTGATGGGGGGAACTCATCTACTGAAAGCAGGGCATGAACTCTGCATGAACCTCATTACACCAAACAAAAGCTAAAGAGAACAGACCCAATAATGAAATGAACAGCTTCACACATTATTTGTTAATTAAAAAGGATAAAGCGGAAACAACAGTAAGTGGATTCGAAACATGAAATGCTTTAAGATAAATTGAGAATAAAATCCCAGTAGTCTTTTTCCTTGCTTAAGTAATAAATCACCTACACTGTGTTTTTAGGTCCTGATGGAAACGGTGTGACTGTGAGATGTGTCTGTGACATCATGAGGAAGACGTTTTAAAAGGTTCAGCACTGATCGATAAAGCCATCAGCTCAGGAGTCCATGGGAAGTTATTAATACATTATTTAATGAGTTCACAGTGCTGTGCATTTATGAGCAGCATGTTTTATGGGATAGAGACCTATGACATTATATATGTTTACTTAGTGCATGCAGATATTAGCTGGTTCATAAATCCTTTATCACAGAAGAGCACAGATTTAGTGTTTGAAGGCTGAATTTTCTTACATTTAGAAAAAAGAAGAGAGCTGAATTCAATCCACAAAGAAATGACAGAGGACAGTCGTTTAATCTTCCACAGGAAAGACTTGCTACTAAAGTGCTGCTACCAAGCAGGACAGCAATATATTCAGCTTTGTAAAAAAAACAAAAAACAAAAGCCAAGTTAGATTCCTGGCTTTATTCCCACTGAAATACTGCATTAAGATATGAGTCAGGTAGTTCGTGCAAGGCATCTCAAAACATCCTAGATCTAAGAAAGATACTGCTGCCTATCTATAATCCAGCTCAGGAGAGATGACTGATGAAGCTGCAAGACAACTGACTTACATTCACAAACAACTGTGTGTTCGGTAGAGGATCGTCTAAAGTATGTACTGGAAAAACTTAGATACCAACACAGTAATCTAAAGAACCTTAATAAAACAACCATTCAGCAACCTAAAATTTCAAAGCCAAATCTGACATTAATTATGATACAGTCAAATCAGCATTACTGGGTTGTTCCACAATATGTTTCTATACTATTTACAGTCATTGGGTCTCATTCATGAAACATTCGTAAATATACGAGTAAATATGTGAGTGATTTGCGCGTAAAGAGAACTTCCCGAAAACTCTTCTCCTGATTCACAAAAACTTTGTAAACGTCAGATGTGATAGTGAAATGTGTGTGTGTGTTAATGAATTCCAATCAGTCGTAAATGGGACGCGCGTGCACGCTCACTCTCAATTACCATAAATCCCTCCCATTAAACCCGACTGACAACTATATATGAGCACCATATTATGACCCAAAACTAAGGATTTCAACATGTCTTCTCAAAAGCGACTGAAAAACAAACATTTCTCAGCTGCAGAAATTGAAGTTTTATTATCAGAAGTTCATTCAAAACGCCACGTTTTATTTTCAAGCGTACATAGTGGCGTATCAGGTCCTAAAAAAAGGAAGCAGTTGGCAGCATATTACAGATGCTGTTAATAGAGTTTCATCTGTTAATCGAACCGTCCCAGAAGTGAAAAGAAAAACCGTATGTAATTACTATATATAATATTTTTTTTCAAAATGCTGTGTAAATATGTACCCGAGTATGAATTAAAATGCAGCCGTATTAATGAGCAAAACGTTCAGACGTTAAACGCACTATTCACGCGTGGCTGGGAGCAGGTGTAGATTTATTTCGTACCAACTAACATTTGGAAAATACGAACGTTTTAATGAATCCGAAAATTTACGCCAAAACCACTTTACACGCGATTTACACAAAAATTAGTTCTGCTCGTGTTTCCTGAATGAGACCCATTAACACTAAAAAACAACCTCTAAAACAACAGCTTGTCACAATGAAATTTACAAAATTAAAGTTAAAAGTAGCTGTCTGCTCGTTCTCTCCTCACATCGATCATATACGCTCTTACAGAGAGATCAGTGTTACCTGTGATTGATAGATTTAGGCCATTGAGTGATGATGTCAATATAAATTACTAGTGCAATAAAGTACTAATGCAAACGTCTGAATGATTCATTTGTCTCTTGTAATATTTCTGACTTGTTCTTTCACCTCTAAAAATCTGCCACGTATTTCATCAGGCTCAGAATCACTTTGACTACAACCTCCTTGTTAGTCAGCCGATCTGCTGTCTGTTATTGATTTAGACTGAAATTTCTAACACAACCGATTGCACTTCCATTTCAGGCCTGGACAATTGATCACAGTGCTGGCAGTGGGAGGGTCTCTGAGCTTCCCAGCAGCACCTGGGTCAAGAAAAGTGTGCATCTGCAGCTAAATTGGGCTGAATTCTGAGGTGAAGTGAAGTTATGAAGATTGAGTCGTCGATAACATAAGATCTGCACACATATGAAGTCTGGTCAGAAGAATCATAATTTACTGTAACATGAATGAAGCTTTGAGGGGCAGTGGGTTGGACTGTTGTGTACATTGAAGAAGAGATGTGTAAAGCAGACACAAAAAAATCAATAAAGGTGTAGTAGTTCAGCACAGCTCTGATTTCATTCATATTAAAATACACATGATGTTCAGCCTGGCTCTCTATTATAAATATTTCTCAATTACAGGTAACGTGCAAGTTGTTTTGTGTAACAGGTTTACTTGAGACCTAACAGACGCCTGGGAGATCCTGATTCTGTGATTGCTCAGTATTTAACACAAGCAGCTGTCTTAAACTTTGACAGATTAGGTGAGATAATCCAATCCCTAATGGATTAAAGAGAAAATCTGAGTGGCTCGGCTGAGATAGTTCCAGAATATCTGCATGATAACGAGCCGTGACCTGCCGATTTTCAGTCTGACCTCAGCAAACGTCTTGAAGGATGACGGTGCATCACTGCACACTGCTAAAACTGGCAATGAAGAAATAAATAAACAAAAATGAAAGGGAGGGAAATCCGAGATCCGAGAGTGGAAGTCTGGCAGTTCTCCAATCGTTCAAGCTCTCAAAGTCACAGTGGAGAGTGTAAAGTATTACTGACAATCATCTTGCTGTGGAAGGGTATCGGCTAGTCTTTCTGGAGACTCTGACCTTGAAATGGAGCAAAGCTAACAGGAAGTGTCCTCCTCTCACTGCAGCACTGCTGCATTATCATGCATTATGTGTGGCGTGATTGGGGTCTGATGTAACTCGTGTGGGCACGTAACAGGTAACAGTGTTTAGATTTGACACAACAATCGTCAAGCAGCTTCAAAGGGTCGTCTGCGTCACTATCAACGCCCATCTCAGTTAGTTACGTCCAGGGCTTAGTCACAGGAGCGTTGCAGCACAACCGACAAGATACGACACGTCTGCTTTGAACTAACAAAAGCACTCGCATCCGGCTCTTGCCTCTCTATGAAGCATTGCTTTAATGTATAAACAATTAATGTTCTTTGATCCTGTATGAATGGACAGAATGTACCGGCAGGGGTTTGTGTAAACATTTTAATCATTCAACATCTAGACCAAAAATTGTAATGTGCACATGCAGTCAAATATTTGAGCCAGGATCCATAAGGGTCTAAAAGATGAATAAATAAGCTTTCCAGTGATGTACTGGACAATATGTGGCTAGATAAAACTATTTGAAAATCTGGAATCTGAGGATGCAAAAAAATTTTTTTTTTAAATAAATATTGAGAAAATTGCCTTTAAAGTTGTCCAAACAATGCCTATTACTAATCGAAAAATAAGTTTTGATATATTTACAGTAGGAAATTTACAAAATATCTTCAAGGAACATTGAACATGATTTTGGCCCATACAGTGTGTTAATGGCTATTGCTACAAATATACCCGTGCTACTTATGACTAGTTTTGTGCTCCAGGGTCACACATGTGAACACTATGAACACAGATTGTACTTACAGGTCTTTGGAACAATATCGTTAGATTCCCGAGTTTGAGTTGGATACTGGTCTGCAGTGGTATTCTGGAGGGGTTTGAAGGTGCTCTTGGGGCTGGGTGGAGACACTGCTGCAGTGGGCGTAAATACAGGCACCTTCGATGAGGGCGGCTCAAAGGGTCTGGCCGTGGACTCCCCTTCCACAAAGACCTTGGGCTGTCCTGGGACAGACGGAGTCGACGGGGTGGAAAATGAGACTGATGCGGATTTCTGAGTTAAGTCTGAATCGATTATAGGATCCTGTCCGATGCGCTTGAGATCAAGGTGGGTCGGCGGCTCGTACTCGAAGATCTTGTCCACAAAGACCCACTTGAGGCCGGCGGTGCAGAGGGCCAGACTTAGCAAGCAGGCCAGGATGGGCAAGATGCAGATTTTTTCTGAGCGGATGCAGTTGCTCACCCGCTCCAGATCGAGGCACACGCAGCATGCAGCCACAGGCAAAGGCACGCATCCCAGAGGAGCACTCTCTGAGCCGTCGCTGCCCCCCGCCACGTCCTCCTCCGCTTCCTCGGGCGTCTCTTTCGTGGTCACCTCAGACAAGGCATCCGAAGGAGCCTCTTGAGATGCAAGTCCGGCAGAGACGTCCTCCGCCGCTTCCGACTTCATCTCCGCCCCTGGTTTGGTCGCTCAGAAGCAGCTGCGCAGGACTCCTCTAATGCTGCGGCAGGCATGCTGCCTCGTAAAGTCTTCTTTCCATTATCAGATCACCAGCGAGGGGGAAGGGACTTACACGATGCTCCACAAACTAACCTCGTTACTAAAGAGGAAGACTTCCGTGGCTCTGATTTTATGTCACTCAGGTTCGTTCTCACAGAGCAGGAAGAAAAACACAGGCAGCGAGTCTATAAATAAGGCATATGCTCCGGAGGCCGCCCGAGGGTGGATCCCCCCTCAGAGAGCACTGGACTCACCTGGGGGCAGGGCTGGAGCACACAGGCTGCGGTTCATGCTCTGAAGAAAACAGCTGAATCATCCGAAAGCGGCAGCAGGTGCATGTCTGATCAAAGGAAAGACTTGAGCACAGAACCGCACGCAAGCATGTGTAGATAGGAGTGAGGATGACACACACCCCTGCTTTCACCCCTCCTCTTTCTCCTTATCCTTATCCATCACACCAACACACACGGTCTGTCTCCCGCTCGGTCTGCAGTCTCGATCCTCTCACACTGACAACACTAAGCACAGAGTCGGGCAAGTCTGCACTTGATCCAATTAGGAAGAACAGCAGCGAATGAGACAGTCTCTCTCTCTCTCTCTCTCTCTCTCATTCACTCATCATCTTTCTGCCATTGATTCTGCTGTGGATGAGGATAGAGTTGTATCTCACACATTGATGGGCTGTTTCTCAGGGGAACAGAATGCTACTGTTTCTATTAGTGGTCGAGTGATATGTTTTTCTCAATGGCTAATAGCTGATACTGATATCTAGAAGACAGGATGGGAACTGGCAGATATTATCGTCATCTATGGGTAGTTGATGCATGATGTGTCCACAGATTTTTTTTAAGATTTGAGATTTTAAATTTATATGAATGTGTAAAATTAAAAGTTCACTTCACTTTTTCCAGATGCTGCTCACTCTATGCCTTATAAGTTTTTGTTTGTTTGTTTTGTTTATACTATTTGGTCCCACTTTTTATTATGTGACTTATCTGCTGTGTACTTACATAATAAAAATAAGTACAATGTACTTACGACACCACACTCGATAAAGGTATCTTTTTCATGTTAATCAGAATTTGTACTAACTAGCCGGGACGGCGATATGCAAAATTTATATTTTAGAAACGGTTTCCATTTCCATGATGTTGCAGCTTGAACAACAACATACAAACTACTATATCACAGTGAAAGGTCGTGCAACAGAGTTATTTTTTAAAATCAAAAATATTCCAAGTACCTGTTCTAATATGTGCCCATAAAAACTGTTGGTATAATAACATAATATAAAACTTATTCACAAACTGCTGTTTAAAATGGTTTTAGATGAAATATCACATCACAGGAAATTTCCCAATACTTTATTTCCTGTCATTATAATAAAACATTTTTTTTATATTAGGTATATATGTGTTAAAAGTATATTGGTAGATGCTGAAAGTGACACAAGAAAAGACCACAGTCATTCGATTTTGTGCATCATCTTTTCTCAAAAATGCAGCTGTGGTGCTGATGATAAATGAAAGTAAAACATGAATGGATCCCCTCACAGCATCATTCAATCAAATGCCTGTTTTTAAATCACAGAACTGATTTTTAAAGGCTAAACTGATTTGTTGGAGTAATGTTGGTGTACATTCAGTCTGCCCTTTACTGTTGTATAATCAGATTCGCCTGTGCATGCTGTAGGAACGCTGACTCAGGGGCGGAGAGCTCGCCCCCATCCAGGACCAATAAATACTGCATGAGGGACAGACTCCACAGGGAATACTGCACCACACCGGAAACCAGCGGGCTTTCATATAATGAGATGCTTTCTTTACACCTCAATTTTGCTAACACACCATATAAGAACCAGGGCTTTTCTAATTAACTGCTTTTGTCACTATTAGTTCAAGTGATTCATTACTAGTCCTTCACTGGCATTAGATACATTCAACTGAGTGATCTCAAAATGAAGCAGTTGTCATTGTGAAATTCAACTTAAAAGCCACTGTATACTGTAATATGGAAGTGTAAAAGTAATATAACATATCGGTGAATGATTTAACTTTACATTTAGCATGTGCATAATTTAGCATATTACAAAGACAAAACAGGTGAATAAATATTTAACGGCACCTTGAAACTTAAACCTCTAAATCATTCAAAATTTGTGCTTGGGATAATTTCAACATATTCAATTTAAAAAACAAACAAACAAACAAAAAATGCATTTGCCATTTTAAAAAGCCTGTTTTTATTAAGATTCTTTTTTTCAGTGTTATGGAGTATTTTGCCGTTTATATTTTCATGACAATAACCCCCTACACACACACACAAATTCTTATTACTTTAATGCTTTTGAACATTTCTCTATTTCTTTTTTAATGACATGTCATCACCAGATTTCCATATTATAAACCTAAAATGTACCATAAAAAAAAATTATATATATATATATATATATACACATATATATATTAATTGCTTTACAGTAATAGGCGGGTTATTTTAGAGTTAAAATGTGCTTTAAAAACCTGATTTAATATTCTTTCAGCAAAATATAATTTATTTTGATTTTGGGGTGAAATATGACTTGACGGAACATGGTTAACCCAGACTGAGGCCATCTGTTTAACAGATTAGTCAGATTCAGACTCATCCTTGACATCGTCACTGTCTACGTAAATTTTTACATGATCTTTAAATGATGATATTTAAGTCACTCTTTTATGCACACGAACATACTGTCCCTCAAACTCTGGTTTGGGCTGATGACTTGTCCCCATTATCAGATGAGCTGGCATTAGAGACCACACAACACGTGGCATCGAGCCCCTGCTGGGGTACATGAGGCAGATACAGAGGGGTTTAAGTCCCCTCAGGCGTGTTAAGCTGTCCCATGTCTCATTGCCATCAGGCAGGGATACAAACATACACGAGGGCAGGGTCATAAGGTCAGGTCAACAGCCATGACCCCTCACTCTCACAGAAAAGGAAATGGACTGTCATTGAACAGACAGATGTTAACGTTCTTCTGGACATACCAGCGACAACTGAGAACAAGTCCTTATAAAAGAAGGTTTGCATGTTTCCAAACACAGCTGTGTGTATCTCACTGCACATTAACTTTAGTTTACATATCTACACCAGATCTACTTGTAAAGAAGCATAACAATGAGTTTAACTCAGAAAGGTAAATAAGCCACCTACAAAGGCTTTAGCAGGTTTTCTATGCATAGGTTACAGTGGACTAAGATTGTCATTTTTAACTACTACATATGTTAAGACATCTTTTCTTCTGAAAAAAATCAATGTAACGGAAATATTTAGATCTGTAGAATGTCAGCTTTTCCAGATCCCAAGCTTGCCTGCTGCGCATGTTCACGATTTGTGAAAATTAATAATTTAAAAATAAAATTTTAATAAATGATTGGATTGTTTCTTTGACTTCAAATCAGTAAGGGTTGAGACATCAAAAGTAACCAAGTAACTGTAGTTGTTTTATTGATGATTACTATAATATTATTACTGAAATCTAATTAGTAATTAGTTACACTACTAGTTACAGCACAAAGTTATATCTTTACTGTAACTAGTTACTGCCCAACACTAAATGGTACATGTCTATATCACAAAATTAAATATAATTTATATTGTTCAGATAATAAAAGCCAATTTATTCAGAGTTACTATGATATATCAGTATAAACAGTATAATAACCTGCTATCTGTAAGTATTCATAAAGTGAAATAAGGATACATTCTTAATCTTTCTAACAGGAAGCTGAATTAATTATTCATGGCTAACAATTGGGAATAATGTGAGGTGAAACAGCATCGGTTCGGCGGGTGACGGGTTACTGGTGCATTAGGAGATGAGAAGCTTTTCATGCCGAACACGTCAAGGCAAGAGTTTTATTAACGAACGCAGAACAAGGTCTTGGGCAGCAATTCAATAATGTTGGCTTTCTCTGAGAGGAGCTTTTAAAGAGATTCTCCTGCGCTGTCACGGCTGGAGTCAGACGCGGCGTCATGTCTGACCGTGTGTTCGTGTCCTCAGCTCCAGGAGCCGCCCGGCTGGTGCCAGTGATGCAGGATCATCCATCTCACACACAAGTCAACATCAAATCATCTCGCTGGTCTCACTGATTCATTACTGCACATTATCCCAAGAAAATGACGTTGTAAAATGATTCAGCGAAATATTACTTTTGCCACCTCTCAAATGACTTCAATATAAAATCAGATCAAATATATATATTCTTGATCAGCATCTTATTTCATTTTATATGGGGCTTTCAGTTCGGTGCACATGTGAACAAAACAAATACAGCATTGTTTTAATCACTGCAGGCGTAAAACTTCATTGGAAACTTCCAGTTTAATATATTGTTCCTTTTGATGTGAAAAAAGTCTCATCTTTTCAAATTATAAACATTTTTTCAGCAAATTTAAACAATGAATGCCATTTTGACGATCTTTGATGTGATGCGACAGATCGCTGTATAAACGTGTCAGTTCAAACGATCATCTCTTTCTCTTTACTACTTTGTTAGTGTTAACGTGAAATAAACATGAATGAAACTCTCATGCCTCATTTTCAACCGTAAAAAGACGTCAATAAAACAGCTTCTAAACAAAATGTCACAAAGCATTTCATTTACCTCAGGCATCATATTTGACTTTACCTGTAAGAGATGTCTTTATTATTTAATGTACGTAAATAAACCTGTTATGAAACAAATTATGACAGCCAATGTGTAAATTAATACATTTCAACAACAAATTGAAATGGTATAATTTAAGTTCATTTAAAAACTGCATTATGTTAAGTATTTGCATACAATTTTGTGAGTGTTGATTATTATATTTAAATATAAATATGAATTAAATTTAAAGGGGGGGGGGGGTGAAATGCTATTTCATGCATACTGAGTTTTTTACACTGTTAAAGAGTTGGATTCCCATGCTAAACATGGACAAAGTTTCAAAAATTAAGTTGTACGTTTGAAGGAGTATTTTTGTTCCAAAAAAAACTCTTCTGGTTTGTCACAAGTTTTGGAAAGTTTTTTTCGAGTATGGCTCTGTGTGACGTTAGATGGAGCAGAATTTCCTTATATGGGTCCTGAGGCACTTCTGCCGGAAGAGCGCGCTCCCGTATAGCAGAGCACTGAGAGCACAACAGACTTCACTGATCAGAGCGAGAGCGTCGCCAAATGTCACAAAAGAAGTGTGTTTTTGGTTGGCAGGGCAAGACAACCCTGCACAGATTACCAAAAAAAAAAACAGCATTAAGGGACCAGTGGATGGAGTTTATTTTTACAGAGCATCAACGGAGTTGTGCAAGTGTTTTTGTTTGTTCCCTGCATTTCGAAGATGCTTGTTTTACAAACAAGGCCCAGTTTGACGACGGATTTGCATATCGTTTATTTCTTAAGGATGATGCAATCCCAACTAAAAAGGGTCACGATCGTGTGTTGGAACCGCATGCGGTGAGTAAACCTGCTTCAAATATCTCTGCCTCCTTGTTAGTGCGTCCCCTCCCATCGGAGATCCGGGTTCGAGCCCCGCTCGGAGCGAGTCGTTGCTGCTGCTGCTCTCGTTCAGTTTCAGCCTCGGGATCTGATTCTGGATCATAAATATACTCTGAATCTGACTGTAAGCCATGGTTTGTTTTGGATGATGGTTTTTCCCTCACAGTAATGTCACAGCTTCCAAACGCTCTCAACGCAAAAGCCTACTCGCGCTAAAAATCGGTACAGACTATCTTTCTCTTATGAATATAATAAAACTAAAGACTTTTTGGAGTTATGAAGGATGCAGTACTACTCTATAGGTACTCAAGATTAACAGGATATTGAGTGAAAACGAGCATTTCACCCCCCCCTTTAAGTGTGGGCTCTGTTGTTAATTGTAACCTTATAGTAATGTAAAGGGCTCCTTATAGTTTAGTGGAATTGATTGAACATGCAGAATATTATCTGAACAGATATTCATTTGTCTGAGGCTAAAACAAATATGAAACAATACATAAAACAAATAGGTTTCCGCTTGCCAAGCCCTGCGATCTCTCTTAAAACCTTTCAAAGTCACACTGCTGATGCATTAGGCAATTTATCATTGTAATGATGTCTCTGTAAAAGCCAAACTCTCCTGATCCTGCTTCAGTGCAGTGTGCAGCACTCAGCTTACTCTAATTATTCATGCGGTCTGGAGGTGCAGTGTGTTCTCTCCTTCTGAACCTTTCCCAAATTACTTTCAGTTGGAAGCGCCTACACGCCACAGTCTGCAGACCACTGCAGTAACGTCTCCAAAACCGACTCCTGTCCACACCTAAAGTATTGTGATGCCAGCCTGACTCATATTTCGGGTAGGTGATTTAAGTAACCACCCAGAACGCAGAACAGCAGCTCCCTAGGCGATGCAGAACACCCTATTGTCCGTACAGGGAGACTTTGGCAAACACCCACAACACACCAGCCTGCTGGCAATGAGATCTGCAGAGGAAAGCACCACTCACCAAAATGCATTTCACTCTGATCTGGTTTGGCCTTTTTTGTCTATCGTTAATCAGCGGTCCTCCACAGACCTCTACACATGTCTAGACACTTTAATTAAAACCTGACCTGTTCAGATGGCCACTTAGAAAAGCATTCAGACATATGCAGAGAATGTAATGAATGATACTGGACCCAAATTCCAGTCGCATGACATCTTTCCTTGTCCTGCAGTACAGCTGGACTTTACTGATTCGGACAACACTGCGTGAGCTCATACAGCCGCGGAGACAAAACACAAATGAAACTGGCCCTAAAATGTCACTCATTATTGTTTTTCATGGGGCCATGATGTAATATCAGCGTTTATCAGTGCTAGTCTGGGATTTTATTGCTGTCCAGAAATGGAAAGTCAGTGTTTTTCCTCCCACCTCCCAATTCCCAGCATATTTTTTTTTTACTTCCAACAGTATTGTGTGGTAATGTAATTGAGCAATGTATTGAGTTTTATAAATCTTGTTTGACCACTGCTGCAGGTACTGGGTTGACTCAAACAAAGCTTGTTTCAGAGAACCAAGAACTGAAATGAACTATGACTGTGTATGAATGGCTGGGTGCTGGGGTTATATACTTAATATTCATTAATATTATCCTTTTAACTGCACTGACTTGTAGAAGATGAGTCACAAATATATCTGCTTTGTATATCTTCTCCAAAAAAAAAAAAAAAAAAAAAATTGTAGCATAAAAAGTGTTGTCAACTTTGATCAAGATGAAAAAGGTGTTACTTAAAAACATACTGAAAGATTTGTGATCAACTGGAATATAATACCAGTTGGGGCATCAATGGAATGGAGAGGGTCTGTTTCCTTGAAATGGGTCAAATGAGACGCTTTGATGAATTTGGTGGATGTCTATGAGGAAGTGTCTAATGGTGGCCGGTGGTCTCACGTTACAAGAGAGGACCGCTTACATGGGGAACCTGAGGGGAAACTACTCGGACAAAATCCCACAAATCAATAAAGTGTAAATGCAGATCAATACATTCAGAGTTTCTGCCTTTGGAAAGGAGATTGCTGAAGGGTTTTGGAGCATGCAGTGTTTATCTGACTGAAAGTGGACAACGCTCAGGATGTCTCTAACTCATTAAAGACAATTACTGACCACCATCACCATCGGACAAATATCATCACACAGCTCAGCATGAACATCACATCCTCTCTACAAAGTCTGACAGAGAAGTTGGGGTCCCTAAAGGGATGGGAGGGTGAATCTGGGAGATCGTATATGGGGTTATACCCGTATCAGAAACAAGGCTGCATGTGTTTGCATTATGTTTTGCTTTTAAAACAGCACAGCTCTAGTCTCCACCTCCTGCTCCTAGCCATCATAATGACCGTAAAATCACACACGACGCTGGAAATCTGCACAGAACTGTATTTTTCAGTTGGTTTGTGAGACATTAATATCAGGCAGTTTGCAGTAATTAACATTAACAGATTAGCTTGCTGTTCTAATGCATGAGAGAAGTCATGGAAAAGCTCATACTTTCCTCTCTTGGCAATCATTCAAATGCACTTCATGCTCACTAATTGAAAAAAGGCATTAAGAAACTGGATTACAGGGAACAGAAAACTAATCATTTTTGCAATGTTGCAGCTGGGCTAGAGAAACCCCATTTAGCTTTCAGAAGATATTTACGAGCCATTGTTTTTAGACTCTCAACCCACATTTGATCAATATCACAATTTGAGCTGTATTACAGTTGTGGATGTAAGTACTGCAAGCAGACAGCATGAGATTAATGAGATACACTTATTTAACTGGGGAAAAGTGGAGTTCACCCATGCACAATTCACCACGATGCTTGGGTGGCCAGGTGAAAATGATGCACCTGATCAATTAAAAGTACAGTACACCTCAGAAAGAAAACATTCACATCTGAAGACAAAGGTTGGGAATGTAAGGGATTTGACTTCATCACTTTAATCGCTAGTGCTCGTGATAACTGACCCAGCAACAACAATAAGTCAATAAATATAAGACAGAATTTCTAAACACAAATAAAGTTGTGTGTAATCAATGCATCTGGATGTTAAACAAGCTTGTGTTGCACAGATGTGATGAGAGTGATCTTTGCCATGAAAACCACCTGACTTGAAGAACTTTGTCCTTTCTTTAAGCTCTTGCTCATAAAACACTAGTCTGTACAACAGATTATTAATAACCTCTTATCTAGCTTTTATAAAACCTCCGTTTGAAATATTACATGAAATTTTGAAGCTTTATAAAACTTTTCTGTGTGGTTCACTGTCCAACATTATTCATACATAACATGCATTCTGTGCCTCTATCACATGATATTATCAATTATTTATAATTATTCCAAAATAGGCTTCTGGATGAATGAAAAATCCCAAACAGTGAGACCAACTCTAACATCAAAAAGAATAGAAACTATACATTTATAACTGAAATAAATACTAAAACATGAATACTCCCCAATTTATGTAACCAAGTCGGTCATATAATCCAATGAACCAGAATGAATCCGACTTCACAAAGCTAAATACCGTATGAAGAAAAGAGAGCACCATTTAGGTGGAACATATTCATCAACATGTATCAGACTTTCCTAAGCTACATATACTAGAAAGGATAGCTTAGGACGATCACGCGGCTTTGATTAGGGTTTTTCCAGTATATTCTGGCAGCTTGGATTGGGTGGTACAGCCATTTACACATTGATTTTAATGCTTGTAAAAAGGATGCATTCTTACTTTTCCTGATGGTTAGGCTTGCTGTAGTATTTGCTTTTCCAAGGGTGTTGACTGCCTCACAGGTGTATAAACCAGCATCTGCTTCTGTGGACTTCCTGATCAACAGTTCATATATTTTTCCCCTGTAGAAAATGACATAATGATGGTACTTTATATTGCTTCTCAAAAGTCCAATGCTTTCACAATTAAACAGTCTTGCATCATTAACAGTTTAATTTAAAATGAGATTCAGAGTGTAATATAGTGTTAATGCACTGTTCTTGTATCTCAGCACAGGCCTGTTTGGATTGTACAGGGTTAAATCACCTGCCCACATACTATACACATGGCAGATACTTCTGACTCCATATTCAAATTAAGCAAAACCTTCATTCATCCTGAACAACTAATAATCATGTTTTTTTTAAGTGTAATTCTGTTAGAGGAACTTACGGTTTCTTTTTTTTAAGCTTTATGCTTTTGGGTTTGTTTTTGCCTGCGAGTTCTTTTCCGTTCTTGTACCACTTAATGCTGGGCGGCGGGTTTCCTGCCACAATCTCACACCTCAGTACGGTCTTTTTTCCATCCTCCACTGTCACGCCCCGCAGCTCCTTTAACTTGGGTTCCACTGAAACAAAGACACACAACAGAAATTACTCACAGAATGCCATCATCCCTCACGAGGGTGAATCTTGCGATATTTCACCCCAGTCTAATTATATCTTTATTGTAGGCATTTGAGAAGAGGTTCTTCTTAATTGTCATTAAATCATGTCAAAAATATAAAAAGAAAATAGGTTTAATTTTTTTTTTGCTAAATATTACTCAGATCTTCTGTGGTGGGAACCACGCTGCTGTCCTCTCAGTAAACAGATCCACATCATTTGTTAAAATAGATCCCTTTCCCTCATCAGAGTTGTTTTATGATGCCAAGAAACTTTCTAGTTAAATGTTATGATTTGATTTGATATTCAGCAGAATAAACAGTGAACAAATAAATGATAAATAGCATTTATGTTGTACAGTGTATTATAGAAGTATGGGTACTTCTATAATACACTGTACAACATAAATGCTATTTATCATTTATTTGTTCACTGTTTATTCTGCTGAATATCATTTACCAAGACTGAAAAAAGAAAAACTGAATTGAATTTGTAAAAATGTGGACACACTTGAATGGATGTCATACAAACACAGCTCTAAACTGTAAGGTTTTAATCAATCAAGACCAATTACACAGATTCATGTTTTCCTAGCAGTGGTTTGCATATACAAACCCGATTCCAGAAAAGTCGGGACACTGTACAAATTGTGAATAAAGACAAAATGCAATGATGTGGAAGTTTTAAATTTCAATATTTGATTCAGAATACAACATAGATGACATATCAAATGTCTAAACTGAAAAAAAAAGTATTTTTTTTAGGGAAAAATAAGTTGATTTTAAATGTCATGGCATCAACACATCTAAAGAAAGTTGGGACAAGGCCATGTTTAGCACTGTGTGGCATCTTCTTTTTTATAACAGTCTGCAAACGTCTGGGACTGAGGACACAAGTTGCTCAAGTTTAGGAAGAGGAATGTTGTCCCATTCTTGTCTAATACAGGCTTCTAGTTGCTCAACTGTCTTAGGTCTTCTTTGTCTCATCTTCCTCTTTATGATGCACCAAATGTTTTCTATGGGTGAAATATTTGGACTGCAGGTTGGTCATTTCAGTATATGGATCCTTCTTCTACACAGCCATGATGTTGTAATTGATGCAGTATGTGGTCTGGCATTGTCTTGTTGGAAAATGCAAGGTCTTCCCTGAAAGAAACGACGTCGTCCCAGTTTTCCAAAAAGAACTTCAAATTTTGGTTCTTCTGACCACAGAACAGTTTTCCACTTTGCCAAAGTCCATTTCAAATGAACCTTGGCCCAGAGAAAACACCTGCACTTCTGGATCATGTTTAAATGGCTTATTTTTTAACCTATAGAGTTTTAGCCGGCAACGGCGGAGGGCACGGTGGATTGTGTTCACCGACAGTGTTTTCTGGAAGTATCCCTGAGCCCATGTTGTGATTTCCATTACAGTATCATTCCTGTATGTGATGCAGTGCTGTCTAAGAGCTGAAGATCACAGCATCCAGTATGGTTTCAGTATGGTTTTCCGGCCTTGACCCTTACGCACAGAGATTGTTCCAGATTCTCTGAATCTTTGGATGATATTATGCACTGTAGATGATGATTACTTCAAACTCTTTGCAATCTTTCTCTGAGAAACTCCTCTCTGATATTTTTCCACTATTTTTCACTGCAGCATTGGGGGAATTGGAAATCCTCTGCCCATCTTGACTTCTGAGAGACTCTGAGAGGCTATTTTTATACCCAATCATGTTGCCAATTGACCTTATAAGTTGCAAATTTGTCCTCCAGCTGTTCCTTATATGTACATTTAACTTTTCCGGCCTCTAATTGCTACCTGTCCCAACTTTTTGGAATTAAATTCAAAATGAGCCAATATTTGGCATGACATTTCAAAATGTCTCAGTTTCAACATTTGATATGTTATCTATATTCTATTGTGAATAAAATAGAAGTTTATGAGATTTGTAAATTATTCCATTCCTTTTTTACTCACAATTTGTAAAGTGTCCCAACTTTTTTGGAATGAGGATTGTTTTTTTCTGAATTTAGCAGTAGGTAAATGACTCATCATCCAGTTTTTTAATCTTGCCTATGCATTCCATTCGTTTTTCAAATTGGTGTGTTTCACCGGGCCACAAAGAAATACAGAGCTGAGTATCATCAGCATTAGAGTGAAAGCTAACACAATGTTTCCTGATGATATCTCCCAATGGTAACATGTAAAGTGTGAAAAGTAACGGCCCTAGTACTGAGCCTTGAGGTACTTCATACTGCACTTGTGATCGATATGATCCCTCTTTATTCACTGCTACGAATTGTTGGCAGTCAGATGCTAATTCACTTCCATTAATGCCAACAAAGTTTTCTAGTCTATTCAAGAGAATGTTGTGGTCAATAGTGTAAAATGCAGTGTTAAGATCGAATAGAACTAATAGAGAGATACAACCACGATCAGATGATAAGAGCAGATCATTTGTAACTCTAAATAGAGCAGTCTCAGTACTATAATATGGTTTAAATCCTGACTTGAAATCCTCATTGATACCATTTTTCTCTAAGAATGAATATAATTGTGAGGATACTACCTTTTGTAATATCTTGGACAATATCTATGACTGTAACATCTTCCTGTTATAGCACAACGTTTCTCACTGTTAATAATTAACAATAACAATAATTCCTATTGTTCTAATTATATAGGCACTCAAAGTGCTTTTACACTGTCAAGGGTATCTCATCATCCACCACCAGTGTGCAGCATCCATCTGGATGGTTAATTATACTGTTAGCTATAAGCCCAAACAAGCAAGGGATGATTGCAGTACTGCAGTAATAATTAAAGTCTAAAGAGACATACAGATAACTAAAGATGTAGAAACCACATTTCATAAACCTGTTCATTTTTTTTTTATTCAGGTGTTTTGGAGAGTTTTTTTCTTTGATTATTCACCCTCTAAATTAATGTTGCTGTGTTGATTATAGTGAGAATGATTTATGGATGATTACAATAACGGCCCCTCAAACTTCCTGCATACACTCTCTTTATTCTACCTATTTATTCTTGAATTTTGGGCTGGCAAAGCTAACAAAAGAACACAGATTTCTACTGAACCGGAAGGTGTTTGTTTGCCAGCTTAAACCAGTCACAGCTGCTCAATTTATTGTGAATCATCAGAAACACTAAACTCTGAAACAGTCCAAACCCCCAGTTCCCAAAGATACACTATGCAGCTCAAAAATTCTTGCTCCTCTGCAAGAGGCTATTGCCTTATCTTACAACAGTTCCTGTTGACAAGGAGGTTTTAATAACAAGAATCGTCTGCGTAGCACAGTGGTGACAGCAATACAGAGAGAACTGCTTCCTGTAGGAATCTCTACTGGGACACCTTTTGGGTTTCCTCACACAGATTCCATCCATCCATCTACATGCCCCATTGAGTGCGGTATAAATGCATGTCATATTTTACCATAGTAAAATCACGAACACATAACACTGAGTAGCTTTGTGTCTGATATCTGCGTTTCCTCGAGTCTGCGCAGTTTCTGTGTAAAGGCTGCTGCCCATCCAGCTGTTTCTTTATGTCACGGACCAGTTGCCTTTGGGGAAACTCCTACACTCTTTCTTAGGCCGCAAAATTGAGTCGGATCAGGGTCTGCATTCCAGTACAGCGAGAGAAGAATTCCATGATCTAATATGAGCTTAGACAGACAAATCAGCCAGTGATCTTATTTTCCTTACTTTTTCCTAGCAATAATAAAATTTAATTAATTTGTAATTAAAGGGGGGAATCCATTTAGTGATATTAATATTAATATACGATATTGCTGGATATTAAGTGAGTCAGTTCTCACACAGGTGTCCTAGCACAAAAAGATTACTAACTAAAGAAAAGTGTCTTTATTTTAAACACTAGATCTTTTATTGTTTTGTCTTAACATCAGATGTTTAGATTGCAAAGATTTCTTACAATAAATAAAAGTTGCTTTGATATTTTATGTCTAACAGAGAGACATTGAGACATTTTTAAGTTTACTCGAAGGTCTAAATATTATACAGTAATACCTGGCATGTTTACGCACACAGATACACACATACACACACAGCCACCATGCTGAAACTCAACAAACAGGACTCATTTTACACAAGCGAGTTTCATCTAAAGCTGGCACGAGCGTGTTTCAACATGAGCGTATTAACGAATCAGTGCAGAGAAATGTGAATGAGTTTTTCTGCCTAATATTTCACCAGGAGATCATTCACAGAATCCATTCACTCAGACCTTCTGCCATGCGCCACAACTGCCATTAAATAAATGAAAAATGAACATCTCTAAATGGTAAAATCACTGATCTTCAATTCTTATAACACATAAGTTTAATACTTAGCATGAATAATCAATAACCAAGAGTGTGTGTTCAGTTACATACAACGGGGTCCGAAAATGACAGCATCTGATTCAAATCTAATTCAAATTAGAAAATAAAATTTCACCTGATATTTATTTATTTTTGCTTTGGTCTCTTTGGAACATCTCAGATCATGCTGTGAACATGATCATCAGGTGTAGATCATGAAGCTCCAGTGCTGCTGTCATTAAACTATAAAAGACCAAAAACTGAGACCTTCTCACATTTAAGATCACGTTTTTACAATTCAACCTTTCACTCAAATTGTTTTTAGATTCATATAATGCTTACATTTTTTGAACGCCACTGAACTATTATAAAATCATCTATAAGTTAAGCAGCGTGTATGATAAACAGAAACCCTCTTTATTAAGTCACCAGACCGGTGGGTCATGTTAATGGTTACAAACATTTCTGCACTTTCTCCTTTTACAGCGTCACATGCGCACAAAAATCACAGTGGATTGCAACACCTGTAATCTAAAAGCACAGCTCTAAAAGACCTGAGTTCAGAAACAATTGAAGGCTACTTGATAGTTGAGCTGTCAATCCATTCACAACAGCCAAAACCTGGACACATTTCCCACACCTCATCCGAGCAGCGCTTTACCTTGCGGGGAGTTTTCAGACTTGTTTGTTCTCTCAGGATCCTTATCCTTTTTCTTAACGCCACTTTTCCCTTCTTTACGTGTGTTCTTCTCAGACATGATGTCCTGTAGCTCTGTTAGTCTGTCAGTCAGTCAAACTTCTGCGCGTGGTGTGAACGTGGACTCCCTCCAGCCAACTGCTGAACAGAAACTCTCCACCGTGAGCATGTGTATTTTACATACTCAGAGGCGGGACCAACTCTCAATGTGTCAGATTTCCGTGTCTCCCAATTACAAGCAGTGTGTGCTTTACTAATCTGAGCTTTTCTTTATTTATCTATTAGTAACCATAGCTGTGTTAGGGACTGCTGCTGCTTTGAAGACTTCTTCATATTTGAAGACATGATTCTTCACCAGTGTTGGAGAGTCACTAGTTACATGTAAGGGAATTATGTATTTTTATTACAACGTACATGTAACTGTAATCAGTTACTAAGAAAAATGTGTACTTAAATTACATTGACTAATGTAAATGTTACTGATTACAAAAGGGATCTTATTTTTTACACAGATTTAATAGATTTTTTTCTCAAATTGCATTGACTGCTATAAAATAAAATGAAGTAGTTTAGGACACAAAATAGAATGCATTTATAACTGTTCATTTGATATTTGGGTTTATCTAAATGCTTTATTTTTCTTTTAAGAATGACTTTTAGACGCCTGTGTTTCCTGTCATAGTTATGCAAAGATTTGATTTCAAAAACAGATTATTAATTTTTCTTTTATTTTTATTATAGCTTTTAAATCTGTATTTATCCTTGAAATGGTCTCAAAGTAGAAAGAGGAGCTAAAGTCTGATTTTGTGGTGGCTGTGCTTTAAATTAAATTATTATAATCTTTTGAAAGCCTGACAATGAGTAATCGGTGTTGAGCACTACAGTAAGTTTAACCCTGTCTGCTTAACATTTAGGAAAATTATTATCATTTGAAAACATTTATTTGAAATTCAGAAAAGTAATCAAATGTAATCAGTTACATTACTTAAAGTAATTGAAATAGTTACACTACTTGTTACATTTTAAATAGAATAACTTTTAATCTGTAACCTTTAACATTTCCAAAGTAACCTTCCCAACCCGGTTCTTTTGATGGTCTCCTGATTGATGTGTACACAAAGTGGTCACATGGGTGCTGTCATATACTGTACTGTGAAATGTGTCATAACAAAATACTCAGCAGTAATTTATCAATAGAAAAATAGTATACACAAATAATACTTCTGTCATGCTCTGTCATGCTTTCTTTGGATGTGACGACACATCGCTGACATAAGCATGGCCAGCTTGACAAGACCAGACATGGCCGTGGTTTCAGTTCTTACTGTTATCACTGTTTGATGTGGATCTGTGTTGTTTGCCATGTGGGACAAATGTCATGCTACAGCCATAAAGAAGATCATACAGCTCACTGAAACTGGAGCTTTACAGTGGTGATGCATTCAAACTAAATATGCTTAAAAACAGATCTGATTGACCGGACTACACAATAATTATCAGAAAACCTCTTTAAAACTAAACAAATGAATTAATTACATACTGCTCATTTACTATCCTAAACAAATAACTTTTTTCATTTCAAACATTAAAACAAAAATTGCTTAAAAAATAGAGCAAATATCTGTTTGCCATCCTATGTAATGTCATTCATTCCCCAATGAATACACCAAAATTGTCTGATATATGTCTGATACTGTATATATTGTTAAACAAATAATAAAACATAACACCTCACATTTAACTGTGTGATGATTTAGATTTTCAAGGTTAACAATTGGTTAATAACAGAGTGAATACCAGGCGCGCACACACACACACACACACACACACACACACACACTCACTCTACATATATACCTGTAAAGTGTCTGATCCCATGCAAGGGAGGAGTTTCTTACTCAAGTGTTAGTCTGCATTCCTTTCTGAAATGTTAGCAGAATTAAATGTTTAGATTAGTGCTTAATGAAATAAACTAACATTGAGGTTCTCTGCAGATTACTAAATAGGAGTATCTTTGTCTTTTTATGCTTATACAATGTATTTAATTTGGGTAGACAATGTAATTATTTTTAAACATTTAGATAATTACTTTGTCATGCTGTATATTCATGTAATTTACAGTCTCTGTCTTCCACAAATACTGACTCAGCTGTGTCGAGCTATCAAGGACTGTTACATAAACTAAACACTACAATCTTAAAAACTGGGCTCATTAATCCAATTTAACGGGACCTTTATAGCTGTAGTAGTTAAATAGCAATGCTACATATATAAAATATCTTTAAAAATAATGCACATTTTTTATTCTTTGTTTTTAAAATTTTTTGAAAATATTTACCAAATGTAAAGTGAAAAAAAAGTAAGAAATCTGTAATATCACATGCAGGTAGTTTTGCTTAAAAGTTGAATGTCAAATTTTCAGGAAATTTAGGGATACATATGTTTTTTAAGGATGTTTGAAATTTTATTGGAAAACAGGACAAACGTATTTTATTAATACTAGGTAGGCACAAAAGACAGTTTTATTTACAGTGGTAATTTTAGACGTTACCCTCACAAATCCAGTCCTGAGACATTTCCTTTAGCACAAGCACTGGCACGTCAGTTACTGAGCAAACAGGTCACACTTCAAAGTTAGTCCTCGGTTCTGTATAATTCGAACCTTTCAGTTTCACCCAGTGGGTGTTGAATGAAACTCTCCAGCCCTCCAGGTCGACGCCACACAGTCATCCTGAGAGTCTCCGAGAGGTGGGTGGGGTCGGGCGGATCGAGGAAATCCAGGAGTTCTTCCTCCTTCACAAAGGCTGATGTGTCACACACACGGTTACAGTTAAGGATACGGTTAAGTGAGCTTGGAGTAAGAATGTGTGGGCTTCAATAAACAGGAGCATGCCACTGCAGACCTGTGCTCCAATGCATGCAGAGCGTGTGTAAACACAGTGAGTGCTCATCCGAAGGGATCGGTCTCAACGATCCCTAGAGAAAGACTACACTTACAGACTTCAAACAGGATGCCAGTGACAGGAAGAATTCCTGCCCAGGCTCACTGGAAATACGTGCCTCCTACATTTCTGCAAAACTAAAAAAAAAAAAATGCACATATACCTATGAATCACTTGTTGAACACTAGGGGCCGTAAAACTCTGACAACTTTTATTCTTCACACAAAGTATGGTTTACAGGACTAGAGTTTTGATTAAGAAAGCCTTATCTTTACACTACTTTATTATGTTATGACTTGAAAACTATTTTAACATTCTGCGAGATTTGAAAACTGATACATTTCAATGTTAGCACCACATGCTCAGCTTCATATGGTGGGATTGCAAATTTAAGAATCTGTCTTAAATCTCCTGATCCTACAACCTGAAGACAATCACATCAAAAAATAAGGTGAAATACACTGTATTTAGTGTTTAAGGTAAATATGATGACATCAGACAAATGACTCTCAAGCAAAGTTAGTATCAATACGTTTCTGCCATTTCCTCTCTGCTCTCCTCTTGATTCATAAGTCTTGATTGATTCTCTTGATTGTAAGTCAAATGAGTCTGATTTCTCACTTTTTGTCTGTAATGACTCTTGGTGCCTCTGCCCTAGACTTTGAAAAGTCATGCTAAATGTATTAAGACCTGAAAACTTTATTTACATTTTTTGTTTAAGGTCACCCCATGTGCTTTGTCTCCATTCCTAAACACTGCCTCCTAAATGTATATAAACTACTATGTATCACTGCCTAAGTTCGAGTTTTAATGACTGCAGCACAGCACAGTGCATTCTCAATAAAGAAGCCTGCTGACGATACCCAAGAGTCTCCTGGTCTTTGCTTCTGAGTGATAGTCTTTTGAGTCCCTTGTTTGTTAAACAGTCTGCTGTTCTTCAGAAAAATAATTTAAGTCCCACAAATTCTTTGGTTTTCTTTGGCCTAGTTGATTTTACGGTGTGTGTGTGTGTGTGGAGGGGGGGGGGGTAGGGTTGTTATGGTACCAAAATTTCAGTATTCGGTACTGATACAAGTTAAAAGGCACGGTTCTTTGTACCAATTTCGGTACCAAAGCAAAACACAAAAATATGCTAATTTTTTTTCTTTTTTTTACTTTACTTAAGTAATTTACATACTTATTTACAATTGTGTTTAAGGTTTTTCTACAAATAATATAAATATGAAAAACAGTAAACAAGTTTAATTTGTCTTTTAATTGATGAAATTTAAACACATTTTGTTTTAAAACACCTGCTGAGGCAGGCCCACCACAGGTTGGTCAGGCCTGGGTGTATGTCACATGGTTAGCTGTATGCTAGTTTGATAATGTATGCAAGCTGGCAGGCATTTCTGTGCCAAATAAACTCTCTCTGGTTTCGTACATGTATCAGAAACATTTTTTAAGCGTGGCTCTTTATGACATCATGAAGGGTGGAACTCCTTATATGGGCATTTCTCTCAGAAGAGCAACCCTGTGCACACATCGACCAAAGAACGTGCAAGAGCATGCCAATCCACATGTTTCATTTGCCAACGTTGCACAGGACTTGCTCGGGAAGAATGTCTCCAAACAAATTTGCATTTGGTAGTAAGGAAATGAAAACCTTGTTCAGCTTCCCAAAGTACTCAGCGTTATGTAAACAGATATGTAGCTCTACCCACGGCATGCCTCCAGGAGCTCGGCTGTTTTCGGAGAGAATCGTAAAGCTGTATATCTCTTTTATAAATGTGTTACAACTAAAGACTCTTTGGAGATATGAAGGATGCAGTACTACTTCATAGGTACTCAAGATTAACATGAGATTAGGTGAAACTGCATGTGTTATGTCCCCTTAAAAAAAAATCCTTAATTGCAATTTGCCCACGATGAGTAACAGCCAATATACCGGATGTGGTGCGAATTTCATTAGAGCTGCACATTCCAAAAAAGTTGGGACAGGTAGCAATAAGAGGCTGGAAAATGTTAAATGTATATATAAGGAACAGCTGGAGGACCAATTTGCAACTTATTAGGTCAATTGGCAACACGATTTGGTATAAAAAGAGTTTTCTCTGGGCCAATGTTAATTTAAAATGGACTTTGGCAAAATGGAAAACTGTTCTGTGGTCAGAAGAACCAAAATTTGAAGTTCTTTTTGGAAAACTGGGAAGCCATGTCATCCAGACTAAAGAGGACAAGAACAACCCAAGTTGTTATCAGCGCTCAGTTCAGAAGCATCTCTGATGGTGTGGGGTTGCATGAGTGTGTGATCTGGAAAGATGAGCACCATCAATGCTGAAAGGTTTATCCAAGTTCTAGAACAACATATGCTCCCATCCAGACCTCGTCTCTTTCAGGGAAGATCTTGCATTTTCCAACATGACGATGTCAGACCACATACTGCATCAATTACAACATCATGGCTGTGTAGAAGAAGGATCCGGGTACTGAAATGGGCAGCCTGCAGTCCAGATCTTTCACCCATAGAAAACATTTGGTGCATCATAAAGAGGAAGATGAGACAAAGAAGACCTAAGACAGTTGAGCAACTAGAAGCCTGTATTAGACAAGAATGGGACAACATTCCTATTCCTAAACTTGAGCAACTTGTCTCCTCAGTCCCCAGACGTTTGCAGACTGTTATAAAAAGAAGAGGGGATGACACACAGTGGGAAACATGGCCTTGTCCCAACTTTTTTGAGATGCGTTGATGCCATGAAATTTAAAATCAACTTATTTTCCCCTTAAAATTATACATTTTCTCAGTTTAAACATTTGATATGTCATCTATGTTGTATTCTGAATCAAATATTGAAATTTAAAACTTCCACATCATTGCATTCTGTCTTTATTCACAATTTGTACAGTGTCCCAACTTTTTTGGAATTGGGTTTGCAAAACTGCATTGCTAAACTAATTAAACTAATTAAATAACTCTACACAGAATCTTGTAGATTACAATTTGCAACTAGACGGATGTACTGTTACTTCCTCTACAGTCAAAAATCTGGGTGTTATATTAGACAGCAACTTGTCTTTTGAAAATCATATTTCCAATGTTACAAAAACTGCATTCTTCCATCTTAGAAACATTGCCAAGCTACGAAACATGTTATCTGTTTCTGATGCAGAAAAGCTAGTTCATGCATTCATGACCTCTAGACTGGAGTATTGTAATGCACTTCTAGGTGGTTGTCCTTTACAGTCTCTGCACTGGCTACCTATTAAGTTCCGTATCAGTTACAAAGTCTCATTACTTACCTATAAGGCCCTAAATGGTTTAGCTCTTGCATACCTAACTAGCCTTCTACCACGCTACAACCCATCACGCACGCTAAGGTCACAAAACGCTGGACTTTTGGTAGTTTCTAGGATAGCAAAGTCCACTAAAGGAGGTAGAGCTTTCTCTCATTTGGCTCCTAAACTCTGGAATAGCCTTCCTGATAATGTTCGGGGTTCAGACACACTCTCTCTGTTTAAATCTAGATTAAAAACACATCTCTTTCGCCAAGTATTCGGATAATGTATCTTAAATTGTGAATGTAGTTTCATCTGATCAAATGTGCATTTTTATTCATTAGCTTGGGTTAAACTAATTTTAGTTTGTTGGATCAGCAGCTATGCTAATGATGTCTCTATTTGTTTCTCTGTTTCTGCTGGGATCTTCATCCCGTGGTAACTAGGATTTACACAAGCTCCAGTCTGGATCCAGAACACCTAAGAAGAGATGATGCTAATCATCAGAGGACCTCAGATGATGCTAACCCTGAATCAACAAACAGCACTAACAAATATTGCTACAAGTGTGACTGCATCATATAATAATTGCTGTTAATAATGTTCATCATCTGGCTGACTACGTCTTGTATTAATTTTTCAAAAAATCCTGTCAAACGTGCACAAACTGACAGTCACCACTTATAAGCTATTACTAAATACTGTAGAAACATAATTTTCTGTAAAGTTGCTTTGTAACAATTTGTGTTGTAAAAAGCGCTATGCAAATAAACTTGAAATTGAAAAACAAATATGTGAGATGCAGGTTTACTATACTATTACTTTAATAAATTACATGCGTGATTCACAGAGCAGCTCTGTTCACAGTAAATTCTGCTTCACACAAACAGTTATGATTTACATGCATGGAGCATCTCAAACTCCATCTGTGCTTATTGGTGTTAGTTTTGGTTTATTATTCACGTTTTTCCTACACCACATGAGGCTTTGCGCAAATTATGGGAGTATGGAGTCTATTTACACTTTAAACAATCAAAAATTCAATTTCAGGGAATTATTCACAGCTTATACAGTAAATTAAATAAGGAGAACAGACCAAAAATGCATAAGATACTGTATGTTGTCTTTTTTCATTTTCTTAAGATGGAATATAAAGGAAACATGAAAATACTCAGGAAGAATATAATGCAGTGGGCTGAAAAGAGCCATTCGATTTATTAAGGTTATTTTATCACATCACATTAATAAACCAAACATAACATTATTCTCCTGAATTATGAAAATAGAAAATGAATGAAAATGTACAGCCCATATTCAATAAAAATGACAGAGAGGATTATTTGTAGTGCAATCTTATGATCTGAAATGATTTCCTGCAGTCTTTTTGAGTCTGACTTCCCCAAACCAGAAGTGTCTCTCATAATTTAAAACGCAGTAGCTCTTTAGGAAAAAGGTTAATGTATTAGTTAGCTCTTGTTTATAATTCATTATGTATTTTAACAGGTTTGTTCATTAAAACCATATGATTAATTGCTTTTGATACTTTATTTGAAAAAAAAATATAATTGCTTCATTGTTATTACATATTTATTTAAAGTAATGTTAAAGGCTATTCACTTATGTCTATTTTTATTATTAAAAAATATATATAATAATCTGATCACTCGGTTAATCACGATTACAAAAATAATCGTTAGTGACAGCATTAGTTGAGTTTGGTGTAGGGGGTATTTTCATCTCCAATATGACTGAGCATAGATTTTTATGAAACACTCCCTAGACATTTGAGTTCTGAACTACCACAATACATAACTAAAGCAAATTAAAAGTGCAGCAATACACGCCTGTACCAACGTAATAAAACATGGACATGGTCACATATTAGACGAGTGTTTAACTGGTACTCACTGGACATTTCCCTTTAAAAACTGGCACAGAACATGCAGTAAGATCCGTAATATCGTTAGAGAAATATCTCCAAAAGCACGTGTTTCCTGTGAGCCTGTGTTGAAGGAATCTGAACTAGTTATTCACTGGAAACTAGGAAATTTCACTGCAACACACCACAATTTGATATTCTTTGCGCAAAAAATAATATTACATCTGTTTATAAAAAGCAGAAGCATAGCTGTTTTGCTCAAAAATCTTGATATATCATTTCAGGATTATTATTTTTTTTTTTACATTTCATTAAAGGATTATTAGTCGCTCTATGTAACTTATTAAAGTGTTTTTTATGAGTTCAGCTTCCTGCCACCTAATTCACTTCTAAGACATTGGGACATTTAGGAATTTTACCGTAGTACTGACAGTAAGACACATGCCCTTATTACGGACACTATTACGCAGACACCTGATGGTGCAGGGTCCCTTCCCACATGCAACAGGCTTAAAAATATGATCCATGTTACAAAACTGTGTCATAAATAGAAAATGTTGCTCAATGCTGTCACTTCCTTTAAACAATAATTGACGAAGATGCGTAATTGGTGACTTTTATTCACCTACACCAAGTCTTTTCGTACAAACAATTTATAGTAGTGGGTTCAAGGCACTTTTCTCAACTTTCAACAACTCAACTTTCCAGAGAACTTTTCTGAGAAATTGCAGACTTTCCGTGAGCGCAATCTGTATAAACATGACGCCTACACGTAAAACGTAAACCCCTCATCCC